>NW_024419665.1:0-9506 GCF_014898765.1 Herpailurus yagouaroundi
AAGCACAAAATGAATTCAGTTAAACACAAAAGGAAACAATAAGGGAGAAACTGTGAAACAGAAGACACAAAATGCACAGAAAGTAAACATCAAATTGGCAAGATTCCTTAACAAGCAATAATTAAATTTCTCTGTCTGGTCAATTTTGTTTATTTTTTTCTTTTCTCCTGCCCCTGTCACTTCTCTCTTTGTATGGGATAAGGCCTATGCCTAGTTTAGCTAGTGTTATTTCGTGGTAGCTAGTGTTTATAGTGTTTTGTTTTTGTTTATGCTTTGTTTTCATGCTTTTGCTTTGTTTCTTTTTTGTTTTTGTTTGTTACTGCTTTATGTTTCTTTTTGTTTGTTATCCTTTCCAGGGCTACTTCAAGGAAGAAACCAAAGAAAACCTGGTGGAAGGTCCAAAACATCACTGTGAGAAGGGAGACAAAGCAACTAAAGTCACCACAACAGACAGCAGGTAACACTCTCCAAAAAACATGTCATGCAGGGCCAGGCTCTCGACACGGTATAATCCTTCTATAATATCGTAGCGCTCACAAGTGCAGAGCACGTAACAAGTTTTTCAACCACATAAGAGACAGAAAAGTAGCCGAATGATGAAACGGAAGAATTCTCCTCAAAAGAAATTCCAGGAAGAAGTGATAGCTAAACAACTTATCAAAACAGATATAAACAACATAGTTGAACAAGAATTTACAGTAACAATTGTAAGATTAATCTCCGGGCTTGAAAAATGCACAGAAGACACTAGACACCCATTGCTGCAGAGATGAAGGCACTAAAAAATAGACATAATGAATTGAAAATGCTGTAAATAAGGTGCAAAATAATCTAGCGGTAGTGACCAAGAGACAAAGGGAGAATAAGTGAAATGGAAGATAAAATTATGGAAAAAGATGAAACTGAGAAATACAGAGATAAAAAAAATTCTCAACCACCAGGGAAGAATTAGAGAACTAAGTGATTCAATGAAACATAATGATAACCGCATCACAGGAGTTCCAGAAGAAGAGAGAGAGAAAGGGGCCGAAGGTGTGCTTGAACAAATCATTACTGAGAAACTCCCCAATACGGGGAAGGGGACACACACTGAAATGCAGGAGGTGCAGAAAAATCCCCTCGGATAGAATAAGAATCAATTTTCTGTAGGACATATTATAGTGAAACTGTCAAAATTCAACAAAGAGAGAAAACTGAAAGCAGCTAGGAACAAATGGGCCTTAACCTACAAGGATAAACACATAAGGGTAGCAACAGACCTATCTATTACAACTTTCTAGCCCAGAAGGGAGTGGCACGACATAGTCAATGTGATGAACAAGAAAACTATGCAGCCAAAAACCCTTTATCCAGCAAACCTGTCATTCAGAATAGAGGGAGATATAAAGGTTTTCCCAGACAAACAAAAACTGAAGGAGTTCATCACCAATTAACCAGCCCTACAAGAGGACTGTGAGTGCAAAGGTGCAAAGACCACAAAGGAATAGAGACATCACTACAAGCATGAAACCTACAAATAACAGGGACTTTAAATCCATACCTTTCAAAAACAACACTTAATGTAAATGGACTAAATGCTCCAAACAGAAGACATAAAGTATCAGAATGGATAAAAAAAAGAAGACCCATCCTTTTGCGGTCTACAAGACCCATCTATTTGCAGTCTACATTTTAAACCTGAGGACAACTTCAGATTGAAAGTGGGGGATGGAGAACCATCTGTCATGCTACTGGAAGACAAAGGAAAGCTGGAGTAATCATACTTATATCAGAAAAACTAGGTTTTAACTAAAGGTTGTAGCAAGAAATGAGGAAACACATTATATTATAATTAAGGGGTCAAGAACGGACAATTATAAATGTTTAAGCACTGAATTCAGAAGCACACGAATATATGAAACAACTAATCACAAACTTAAGCAATCGTATTGGTAACAATGTGGTAACTGCAGGGGATTTTAACACTCCACTTACAACAAGGGACAGATCATCTAGCCAGGCAATCAATAAAGAAACGATGGCCCTGAAGGATACACTGGACCAGATGTACTTCACAGATACAGTCAGAACTTTTCATCCCAAAGCAGCAGAATATACGATCTTCTCAAGTGCACAGGGAACATTCTCCAAGATAGTTCACATAATGGGTCACAAACAGCCCTCAAAAAATATAAGAGAACTGATTATCATACCAGCACATTTCAGATCACAATGCTATGAAACTTGGAATCAACCACAGCATAAAGTTTGGAAAACCCCCCAAATGCATGGAGATTTAAGAACATCCTACGAAAGAATGAATGGGTCAAATGGACATTTAAAGAAGAAATATCTGGAGAGGAGAGGGAAGATGGCGGCGTAGGAGGACGCTGGGCTCACCGCGCGTCCTGCTGATCACTTAGATTCCACCTACACCTGCCTAAATAACCCAGAAAACCGCCAGAGGATTAGCAGAACGGAGTCGCCGGAGCCAAGCGCAGACGAGAGGCCCACGGAAGAGGGTAGGAAGGGCGGCGAGGCGGTGCGCGCTCCACGGACTGGCGGGAGGGAGCCGGGGCGGAGGGGCGGCTCGCCGGCCAAGCAGAGCCCCCGCGTCTGGCTTGCAAAAAGCGGAGGGGCCTGACGGACTGTGTTCCGACAGCAAGCGCGACTTAGCGCCTGGGAGGTCATAAGTTAACAGCTCTGCTCAGAAAGCGGGAAGGCTGGAGGACAAAGGGAAGGAGAGCTGCTGAGCCCCCAGACGACAGAGCTCAGTTTGGTGAGGAACAACGGCGCTCCCCAGCGCCATCTCCCCCACCCATCCCCCAGCCAAAATCCCAAAGAGAACCGGTTCCTGCCAGGGAACTTGCTCACTCCGCGCAAACACCCAACTCTGCGCTTCTGCGGAGCCAAACCTCCGGCAGCGGATCTGACTCCCTCCTGCTGCCACAGGGCCCCTCCTGAAGTGGATCACCTAAGGAGAAGCAAGCTAAGCCTGCCCCTCCTGCCCCTGTGCACCTTGCCTACCCACCCCAGCTAAGACGCCAGATCCCCAGCATCACAAGCCTGGCAGTGTGCAAGTAGCCCAGACGGGCCACCCCACCCCACAGTGAATCCCGCCCCTAGGAGAGGGGAAGAGAAGGCACGCACCAGTCTGACTGTGGCCCCAGCGGTGGGCTGGGGGCAGACATCAGGTCTGACTGCGGCTCCGCCCACCAACTCCAGTTATACATCACAGCACAGGGGAAGTGCCCTGCAGGTCCTCACCACGCCAGGGACTATCCAAAATGACCAAGCGGAAGAATTCCCCTCAGAAGAATCTCCAGGAAATAACAACAGCTAATGAGCTGATCAAAAAGGATTTAAATAATATAACAGAAAGTGAATTTAGAATAATAGTCATAAAATTAATCGCTGGGCTTGAAAACAGTATAGCTGACAGCAGAGAATCTCTTGCTACAGAGATCAAGGGACTAAGGAACAGTCACGAGGAGCTGAAAAACGCTTTAAACGAAATGCATAACAAAATGGAAACCACCACGGCTCGGATTGAAGAGGCAGAGGAGAGAATAGGTGAACTAGAAGATAAAGTTATGGAAAAAGGGGAAGCTGAGAAACAGAGAGATAAAAAAATCCAGGAGTATGAGGGGAAAATTAGAGAACTAAGTGATACACTAAAAAGAAATAACATACGCATACTTGGTATCCCAGAGGAGGAAGAGAGAGGGAAAGGTGCTGAAGGGGTACTTGAGGAAATAATAGCTGAGAACTTCCCTGAACTGGGGAAGGAAAAAGGCATTGAAATCCAAGAGGCACAGAGAACTCCCTTCAGACGTAACTTGAGTCGATCTTCTGCACGACATATCAGAGTGAAACTGGCAAAATACAAGGATAAAGAAAATTCTGAAAGCAGCAAGGGGTAAACGTGCCCTCACATATAAAGGGAGACCTATAAGACTCGTGACTGATCTCTCTTTTGAAACTTGGCAGGCCAGAAAGAATTGGCACGAGATTTTCAGTGTGCTAGACAGAAAAAATATGCAGCCGAGAATCCTTTCTCCAGCAAGTCTGTCATTTAGAAGAGAAGGAGAGATAAAGGTCTTCCCAAACAAACAAAAACTGAAGGAATTTGTCACCACTAAACCAGCCCTACAAGAGATCCTAAGGGGGACCCTGTGAGACCAAGTACCAGAGACATCACTACAAGCATAAAACATACAGACATCACAATGACTCTAAACCCATATCTTTCTATAATAACACTGAATGTAAATGGATTAAATGTGCCAACCAAAAGACATAGGGTATCAGAATGGATAAAAAAACAAGACCCATCTATTTGCCGTCTACAAGAGACTCATTTTAGACCTGAAGACACCTTTAGATTGAGAGTGAGGGGATGGAGAACTATTTATCATGCTACTGGAAGCCAAAAGAAAGCTGGAGTAGCCATACTTATATCAGACAAACTAGACTTTAAATTAAAGGCTGTAACAAGAGATGAAGAAGGACATTACATAATAGTGACAGGGTCTATCCATCAGGAAGAGCTAACAATTATAAATGTCTATGCGCCGAATACCGGAGCGCCCAAATATATAAAACAATTACTCATAAACATAAGCAACCTTATTGAGAAGAATGTGGTAATTGCAGGGGACTTTAACACCCCACTTACAGAAATGGATAGATCATCTAGACACACGGTCAATAAAGAAACAAGGGCCCTGAATGAGACCTTGGATCAGATGGACTTGACAGATATATTTAGAACTCTGCATCCCAAAGCAACAGAATATACTTTCTTCTCGAGTGCACGTGGAACATTCTCCAAGATAGATCATATACTGGGTCACAACACAGCCCTTCATAAGTTTACAAGAATTGAAATCATACCATGCATACTTTCAGACCACAATGCTATGAAGCTTGAAATCAACCACAGAAAAAAGTCTGGAAAACCTCCAAAAGCATGGAGGTTAAAGAACACCCTACTAACGAATGAGTGGGTCAACCAGGCAATTCGAGAAGAAATTAAAAAATATATGGAAACAAACGAAAATGAAAAACACAACAATCCAAACGCTTTGGGACGCAGCGAAGGCAGTCCTGAGAGGAAAACACATTGCAATCCAGGCCTATCTCAAGAAACAAGAAAAATCCCAAATGCAAAATCTAACAGCACACCTAAAGGAAATAGAAGCAGAGCAGCAAAGGCAGCCTAAACCCAGCAGAAGAAGAGAAATAATAAAGATCAGAGCAGAAATAAACAATATAGAATCTAAAAAAACTGTAGAGCAGATCAACGAAACCAAGAGTTGGTTTTCTGAAAAAATAAACAAAATTGACAAACCTCTAGCCAGGCTTCTCAAAAAGAAAAGGGAGATGACCCAAATAGATAAAATCATGAATGAAAATGGAATTATGACAACCAATCCCTCAGAGATACAAACAATTATCAGGGAATACTATGAAAAATTATATGCCACCAAATTGGACAACCTGGAAGAAATGGACAAATTCCTGAACACCCACACTCTTCCAAAACTCAATCAGGAGGAAATAGAAAGCTTGAACAGACCCATCACCAGCGAAGAAATTGGATCGGTTATCAAAAATCTCCCAACAAATAAGAGTCCAGGACCAGATGGCTTCCCAGGGGAGTTCTACCAGACATTTAAAGCGAGATAATACCTATCCTTCTCAAGCTATTCCAAGAAATAGAAAGGGAAGGAAAACTTCCAGACTCATTCTATGAAGCCAGTATTACTTTGATTCCTAAACCAGACAGAGACCCAGTAAAAAAAAGAGAACTACAGGCCAATATCCCTGATGAATATGGATGCCAAAATTCTCAATATGATACTAGCAAATCGAATTCAACGGCATATAAAAAGAATTGTTCACCATGATCAAGTGGGATTCATTCCTGGGATGCAGGGCTGGTTCAACATTCGCAAATCAATCAACGTGATACATCACATTAACAAAAGAAAAAAAAAAAAAAGAGAGAAAAACCATATGATCCTGTCAATCGATGCAGAAAAGGCCTTTGACAAAATCCAGCACCCTTTCTTAATAAAAACCCTTGAGAAAGTCGGGATAGAAGGAACATACTTAAAGATCATAAAAGCCATTTATGAAAAGCCCACAGCTAACATCATCCTCAACGGGGAAAAACTGAGAGCTTTTTCCCTGAGATCAGGAACACGACAGCGATGCCCACTCTCACCGCTGTTGTTTAACATAGTGCTGGAAGTTCTAGCATCAGCAATCAGACAAAAACAGGAAATCAAAGGCATCAAAATTGGCAAAGATGAAGTCAAGCTTTCGCTTTTTGCAGATGACATATTATACATGGAAAATCCGACAGACTCCACCAAAAGTCTGCTGGAACTGATAAATGAATTCAGCAAAGTTGCAGGATACAAAATCAATGTGCAGAAATCAGTTGCATTCTTATACACTAACGATGAAGCAACAGAAAGACAAATAAAGAAACTGATCCCATTCACAATTGCACCAAGAAGCATAAAATACCTAGGAATAAATCTAACCAAAGATGTAAAGGCTCTGTATGCTGAAAACTATAGAAAGCTTATGAAGGTAATTGAAGAAGATTTAAAGAAATGGAAAGACATTCCCTGCTCGTGGATTGGAAGAATAAATATTGTCAAAATGTCAATACTACCCAAAGCTATCTACACATTCAATGCAATCCCAATCAAAATTGCACCAGCATTCTTCTCGAAACTAGAACAAGCAATCCTCAAATTCATATGGAACCACAAAAGGCCCCGAATAGCCAAAATAATCTTGAAGAAGAAGACCAAAGCAGGAGGCATCACAATCCCAGACTTTAGCCTCTACTACAAAGCTGTCATCATCAAGACAGCATGGTATTGGCACAAAAACAGACACATAGACCAATGGAACAGAATAGAAACCCCAGAGCTAGACCCACAAACGTATGGCCAACTCATCTTTGACAAAGCAGGAAAGAACATCCAGTGGAAAAAAGACAGTCTCTTTAACAAATGGTGCTGGGAGAACTGGACAGCAACATGCAGAAGGTTGAAACTAGACCACTTTCTCACACCATTCACAAAAATAAACTCAAAATGGATAAAGGACCTGAATGTGAGACAGGAAACCATCAAAACCTTAGAGGAGAAAGCAGGAAAAGACCTCTCTGACGTCAGCCGTAGCAGTCTCTTACTCGACACATCCCCAAAGGCAAGGGAATTAAAAGCAAAAGTGAATTACTGGGACCTTATGAAGATCAAAAGCTTCTGCACAGCAAAGGAAACAACCAACAAAACGAAAAGGCAACCAACGGAATGGGAAAAGATCTTTGCAAATGACATATCGGACAAAGCGCTAGTATCCAAAATCTATAAAGAGCTCACCAAACTCCACACCCGAAAAGCAAAGAACCCAGTGAAGAAATGGGCAGAAAACATGAATAGACACTTCTCTAAAGAAGACATCCGGATGGCCAACAGGCACATGAAAAGATGTTCAGCGTCGCTCCTTATCAGGGAAATACAAATCAAAACCACACTCAGGTATCACCTCACGCCAGTCAGAGTGGCCAAAATGAACAAATCAGGAGACTATAGATGCTGGAGAGGACGTGGAGAAACGGGAACCCTCTTGCACTGTTGGTGGGAATGCAAATTGGTGCAGCCGCTCTGGAAAGCAGTGTGGAGGTTCCTCAGAAAATTAAAAATAGACCTACCCTATGACCCAGCAATAGCACTGCTAGGAATTTATCCAAGGGACACAGGAGTACTGATGCATAGGGGCACTTGTACCCCAATGTTCATAGCAGCACTCTCAACAATAGCCAAATTATGGAAAGAGCCTAAATGTCCATCAACTGATGAATGGATAAAGAAATTGTGGTTTATATACACTATGGAATACTACGTGGCAATGAGAAAAAATGAAATATGGCCTTTTGTAGCAACGTGGATGGAACTGGAGAGTGTGATGCTAAGTGAAATAAGCCATACAGAGAAAGACAGATACCATATGGTTTCACTCTTAGGTGGATCCTGAGAATCTTAACAGGAACCCATGGGGGAGAGGAAGGAAAAAAAAAAAAAGAGGTTAGACTGGGAGAGAGCCAAAGCATAAGAGACTGTTGAGAACTGAGAACAAAGTAAGGGTTGATGGGGGGTGGGAGGGAGGAGAGGGTGGGTGATGGGTACTGAGGAGGGCACCTTTTGGGATGAGCACTGGGTGTTGTATGGAAACCAATTTGACAATAAATTTCATATATAAATAAAAAAAATAATTAAAAAAAAAAAACAAGATAGGACCCAAATAAATAAAATAATGAATGAAAAGAGAGAAATCGCAACCAACACCACAAAACTACAATTATAAGAGAATATTATGAAAAATTATATGCCATTGGACTGGGCAATCTGGAACACATGGAAAAATTCCTAGAAACACATAAACTAGCAAAACTGAAACAGGAAGAGATAGAAAGTTTTAACAGACCCAAAATCAACAAATAAAGTGAATTAGCGATCAAATATCTCTCAATAAACACGAGTCCTGGGCCAAATGCCTTCCCAGGGAAACTCTACCAGACATTTAAAGAAGACTTAATACCAACTCTTCTCAAACTGTTCCAGAAAACCAAAACCAAAAAACAGAAACAGAAATGGAAGGGAAACTTTTAAACTCATTCTCTGAAGCCAGCATTACCTTGGTTCCAAAAATGACAAAGACCCCACCATCAAGGAGAATTACAGGCCAGTATCCCTGATGAACATGGATGCAACAATTCTCAACAGGATGTTACCAAATAAAATCCAACAGCACATTACAAGAGTTATTGAACACGAATTACTGGGCTGGTGCAATATCTGCAAATCAATGAACGTGATACACCACATTAACGGAAGAAAGGGAAAGAACCATATTATCCTGTCAACAGATGCAGAAAAACCATGAGACAAAATACAGCATTCTTTTGTGATAAAAACCCTCAACAAAGTAGTGACAGGTGGAACATACCTCAACATCATAAAGGCTGTATACAAAGGACCCACAGTTAATATCATCCTCAATGGGGAAAAACTGCCAACTTTTGCTGTACAGCCTGGAAAAACTCAACGATATCCATCCCACCATTACTATTTCACATAGTACAGAAATCTTAGCTTCAGCAACAAGACAACAGAAAGAAATAAAAGGCATCCAAATTGGCAAGGAAGAATTCAAATTTTCACTATATGAAGACAACACGATACTTTATGTTGAAAACCCAAAGGTCTCCACCAAATGGCGGAGCTAATGTACGATTCAGCAAAAGTCACAGGATATAAAATAAACATGCAGAAGTCTGTTGCATTCCTCCATACCATCAATGAAGGAGCTGAAAAAGAAATCCAAGAATTGATCCCATTTACAATGCACCAAAACCATACATAACACACCTAAGAATAATTGTACCTAAGGAGGTAAAAGACCTGTACTCTGAAAACTACACAGCTCTGATGAAAAAA
>NW_024419666.1:0-1444 GCF_014898765.1 Herpailurus yagouaroundi
ATGAGCCGTGACCCCGGGACCAGGTCCCGGCCTCTTCCTCACCCCAAAGGCCCATATCCTCCCCAGCCAAGGCCCGTGGGTGGCCGGCCCTCCCTCCATCCCCAATAGGTCCAGCTGCTCCACAGGATCTACATCTTTCGGGGCTGGATCCCGAGCAGCCATCAGGGGCCTGGATCCGGGCCCCGGAGCCCCTCAGGGAGGACAGGTGAGACCGGGCAGGAGCCAGAAGAGGGCCGAGTAGAGGCTCCCTGAGGTCATGGCCTCCTGCTCAGCCCAGACCCTGCTGTGTGCCGACCCCTAGGGCATCTGGGCCCCAGCTGCCGGGCAGGTTCGGGGACACAGACCACAATGTGGCTACTGGTAGCTCACAGGTGTCCCTGTGTCCTGTAGTGAGAACTGTCCTACCAGCTGGACTCTGTCCTGGTCGGCCAGCAATATCTGTGGCCAAAAGGAACAGGCCACCGTCAAGGTCTGGGAAGAATGAGTGGCCAGGCACAAGGGGAAGGATCACCCTCTCCTCCGGGGGTCCCTGCCCGAGCTGGCCGGGGCTCCGGAGGTGGTATTCCAGCTCTCTGCTGACAGCCCTGTGCCCAGAAACACCTGCCTGCCTTCTCTGGGCCTCACTCTCCTGCTCTGTGAAATGGGTGATGCAGACTGACCCCTCCCATGGCAGGAACAAGGCGGGACCCCAGGGCCCGGGCTGTCCTCCCGGTCCTTCCCAGAGACTCCATAGCCTGCACTGACCTCCCAGTCCCTCCTGGAGACCCCATGGCCCAGGCTGTCCTCCCAGTCCCCCCCAGAGTCCCCAGGGCCCAGGTTGTCCTCCTGGTCCTTCCCAGAGACATCAGGCGTCAGCTCAGACTCAGCCTCCACACGCCCCGGGGCAGCCTTGGGCACTCACGAGCTCTGTGTCTCAGGGTCCGCAAGCACAGCTCCTCACTGCCCCTGTCCCCCCAGCCGGCGGGCGACACCACATCACCGGTGCCGGCCTGGACGTAAGGATCCGCAGCTTGGATGAGAGCATCCGCCGAGCTGGCAGGGGAACGTCCCTTGGTCCCCTCTCCGAGACCTCTCCGGGTACAGACCTCACTTGAACAACTCCTCTGACAGGAGACTATCACTGGACCTCCCGGGGAATCCAGCCCCAGGAGGAGACGATGACCTGCTCTGCTCTACAGAGGAGGAGACTGAGGCAACATCATCCTCCCAGGCCGGTGCCTGGAAATCCATGCTTGCCTGGGGGCAAATACCAAGCTACAAGCTCCCTCCACATCTAGGATGCCATGGCTCTGACGACACTGCCTGCTCACATCCCCTGCCCCTGGCAAGCTGCTGTGACCCCCGACTCCTTACCTGACGTCCGGAGCCCCGAGTGAACTGGGCCAGATGCCCTCCCCAGGGTGTTCCCCTCCCCCCTCCCTAGTGTTTTCCTCCCCCAGGGAGC
>NW_024419667.1:0-1702 GCF_014898765.1 Herpailurus yagouaroundi
TATTGGGATACTACCATAGAGTCAACTCTGTGACACAACACTGTGGTGAAACAACCTTTCAACTTACGTCTGGTTTCAGTAAGTGATTAAAACCTATATGGTGCCTATGAGGGAAGCGCCGTCTGTTCTCCTCTCTGAGGCAACACTGCGAGGAACTAACAGTTCAACTAACGTTCAACTGACGTTCAACTAACGCTTCGTTTCATGAAGTTAGAAATGTTTGAAAAACTTGCGTGGCCTTTGCCGAAAGTGCCTTATAGTCTCTCAAACTGCACCTTGCAGAAACCATCATCTTTCAACTAACATGTCGTATCACGAAGTTAGAAGTGGTTGAATACCCATGTGGGGAACGATGTGGAAAGTGACGTATACTCGACACGGTGGGAGAATACTGTGGACGAACCATCTTTCAACTAACATCTTGTTTCCCTGAGTTGGACGTGTTTGCAAACCTAAGGGGCCTAGGAGGGAAGTGCCATATACCGAAATCTGTAGAGCCGCACTGGGGGCGGGGGTGGGGGGTGGGGGGCGGTGGGGGAGGAACCATCTTTCAACTGACACCTTGGCTCACTTAGAAGTGTTTGAAAAACCTGTGCGAGACCTACAAGGAAAGTGTAGGCAACACTGTGAAACAACGCTGTGTAGGAATCTTTGAACTCATATCATGTTTCCCTGTTACAGGTGGAGAAATCCTGTATCTATTAGTATAAAGAAAGCGCCGTTTACTTAACTTTGTGAAACATCATTGTGGGGAAACTATCTTTCAAAAACCACTGGGTCAACTAACTTGTAAGTGTTGGAAAACCCATGAGGGGCTTACACGGAAAGTGCCAGACACTCAACTCTGTCACCCATCACTGTGTTGAAACCGTTGTGAAACAACCATCTCGTTTCACAAGTTTAGAAGTGTTCAGAAACAGATTCTGTGGGGCTCGTGAGTAAAGTGCCATTAACCTCTGTCAAACAGCGCGTAGCGGGCAAGGTGCCCGCTAACATCACGTTTCACTGTTACACGTCTTTGAAAACCCATGTGGAGCATATACTCAAATCTGTCAAGGAGCACTATGGGGAAGCGATCCTTCGATCTCCTTCCACTAAGAATTGACGGAAACTTGTTGCCTAGGAAGGGGTAGTGCCCTACACTCAACTCTGTGAAACAACACTGTGGGGAAAGCGTTTTTCAACTACCATGTGCTGTCCCCGAGTTAGACGTGCTTGAAAACTATACCGCACCTGTGTGGAAACTGCCATATACTCGACCCAGTGAAACAATGTGGGGAAACTACTTTTCAAGTAACATTTCGTTTCACTAAGTTAGAAGTGCTTGAAAACCTATGCGGAACCTGTGGGGACAGTGCCATATACTCAACCCGGTCAAGCAGCACTTTGGGGAACCAACCTATCTTTCACCTAACATCTCGTTTCACCTGAGAACTGTCTGAAAACCTATGCGAGCCCTACAGGGTGTCATATACTCACCTCTGTGAAAAAACACTGTGTGGAAACCATATTTCAACTAACGTCGTATCACTAGGGTAGAAGTGTTTGAAAACCTATGCGGGATCTATGCGGAAAGCGCCATATACCGAAATCTGGGCACTACACTGTGGGGAAACCCGTCTTTCAGTTGTCATCTTGTTTCGCTAAGGGAGAAGGGTTGGAAAACCTATGCGCGGCCTAGGCCGAAAGGGACATAGACTCA
>NW_024419668.1:0-1978 GCF_014898765.1 Herpailurus yagouaroundi
TTTGTTTCATGTTGATAATCACATGATTTAAGAGTTGAGGCAGTTTTCAGGGCACCTGGATGGCTCCATCAGTTGACTACCAGACTGCTGGGTTCAGCAGCTCAGGTCATGGTCCTATGGTCAGGGGATTGAGCCCTGTTTGGGGCTCTGTGCTAAGTTGGAGCCTGCTTAAGCTTCTCTCTCTGTCTTTCTTTCTGTCTCTTTCTCTCCCCGTCTCTGCTCATTCTCTCTTTCCAAAATACGAATTGAAAAATCAATAAATAAAAGAATCGAGATACTTTTTATTTTTACTTTTTCCAATGCGAAGGCCTTTTCTGTGCCCGTTTCTGCACATGCCACGCTTGTCATCAGGGGAGGTACTGGTGTTTATGTCGATTTGTACACAGAACTGGCTGATTCCCTGCTTTTGTTGTCTCTTTCCTTGGATTTCTGCCAAACTTTCCCCAATCAAAATAGGATTCAGAGGGACCCTATTCTAGTTTCGGTTCAAGATGGCTGTGTAGGAAGGCCTTGAACTCAACTCCTCCAAGGTGAAAGAAGCTTTCAACTACCTCCACATCGACCTTAAACTTTCTAATTGATTCACTTTTTCTTTCCAGCTTATCTCTTTCTTTATGTTTCTTTATTTTTGAGACAGAGGGAGACAGAGCGCAAGTGGGGGACGGGCAGAGAGAGAGGGAGACATAGAATCTGAAACAGGCTCCAGGCTCTGAGCTGTCAGCACAGGGCCCAATGCGGGGCACGAACCCAGGAGCCATGAGATCATGACCTGAACTGAAGTCGGATGCTTAATCAGCTGAGCCACCCAGGCGCCCCCTCCCCACTCTCAGCTTATCTCTTAATTCAGGATCCTGAAAGCAAAGTATCACCTCATGGAAACTGAAAGTACCCCTCTGGCAATAAGGACTCCCTGAGCCAATAAGACTCCACCATCAAGCCCAAGACAATGACCAACCTGACCTTAGTGACCACCTGTGTGTACCTACCTTTTTTTGTCCCACATTTTCCTTACATAAACCTGGAGGTATTTTCACCACTTTACAGAGAGTCTTTGATGTCAGTCTGCTGTATCTCTGGTGTCGGCCTCTGTATAAGTTCCCCATTATTTTTCACCTCCACTAGTTCCTTTGAATTGCGATTTTATCAGTAATGAGTAGCCAAACCTCACCTTTTTTGCGTCTCCTGGAGCGAGGTGCTCTTGTGCCTGAACTCCCTGACTACATTTTCTGGTGAACCAGGCAGAAGGTGAACTTCCAATTTGTCCAGCTCCCTGGGGATTGCACCTATTGATGTAACAATTCCTCCTGAGGAGCTGAGGACTGACTGCACAGATGGTGCCTAACAAAACATAGAAAATCAAAAGACAACACCAAGACAGTGAGACAGTAACAAAGGAAACGCTCACCCCTAACGTTGCCAAGGGCAGTTGGGAAGGACCAGAAACAGACTCTTCAGTCATTGGGCAGAAAACAGGAAGAAAAAAAAAACCACTGCAGTTTGAAAAGAACAACTGTCATATAAAAGATAGCATTAGAAGTCTGTCAACGTGAGAGGAGCCACAGGAGTTCTCTCTGGGTGATAGAGACGGGTGAGTGGCAGGGGTACATTTTACATCCACATTTTTTTCCTGTTTACTTCTTTTTGAGAAGCAGAGAATACAAGCAGAGCAGGGGCAGAAAGAGGGGGACAGAAGGTTCAGGGAAGGCTCTACACTGACAGCATCCAGCCCAATGTGGTTCTCAAATTCATGAACTGTGAAATCACGACCTGAGCTGATGTCAGATACTCGATCCCCTGAGCCACCAAGCTGCCCCACATTCTCCTTCCACCTTAAATGCATACACCAGAGCAGGGTCCAGTTGCTGTAGCTGGCCTGCTGCCTCAGAATGTTCCAGGCTCACAATACACGTCAGCCCCAATTGCACTGGGCGCACACACACACACACACACACACACACACACACACACACACACACAC
>NW_024419668.1:1988-13043 GCF_014898765.1 Herpailurus yagouaroundi
CACACACACACACACACACACACACACACACACACACACACACACACGACACGCTTTTTTCCCCCTTAATCAATGCAGTTAAAAGAGCAACTAGCATATAAAAAGAGCCATTCCTGGACTGCAACCCACCTCAGCTCACACGGCCCCTTCAGGGCTCCCTCTTCGTGGAAAGTCCTGGTACACCCTAGTTTCAACTATATTGGCAAGGTATCCTCTGCATGTATAGCCCCAGGTGCCTTCAGCTTGTACGCACTTTAGCTTCACCTATCTTGCCCAGGAATCATCTGCATAGAGAGATCAAGGACATCCTGACCCCCAGACTGCTTATATCTAACCACCCGGTACAGGGTACCTGTACACAGCACCCCAGCATGCCTCAACTTGTATTCATTTCAGCTTCAGCTGTCCTAACAGGGTACCCTCAACACACAGAATCCTGGGACACCCCAGTCTGCGTTCACTTCACCTTTAATATCATGACAGTGTGCCTGCTATGTAGAAAGCCCCAGGATCCCCGGTCCATGCAAGCCATGGCTTCAGCCAGCCAGCAAATGTCAGCAACTTGCACACAGGGTCTACTCATGGGGACAATCATGTATAAGACAATTCCTTCAAGTGTAGGAGAAGTAGCTGCTCTGCCAGTCTATAGAAACAAATGCAGAAAGAGAAGCAAAATGGAGAGACAGGGAAATATGCTCCAAAAGAAAGAACAATAAAAAACCCAGAAATGAGCTGAAACGGAGGTAAGGATTTTGCCTCAATTAAATAAAAAATATAACTCAATGATGGTCAAGATGATCGCCGGGCTGCAGAAAAAAGACAAGAACTAAGTGAGACCCTTAATTCAAAAATAGCAAACACACACAATATCAGAGTTCAAGAAGATAATAGCTGGAAAAAGAATAGAACACCAGAGGGAATCAACAGTAGAAGATGGCATGAGGAAGGACATATCAGTGCATATGGAAGACAGATTTAGGGAAAGCACCCAAAACAAACAGCAGAAAGATTTTTTTTTCTAATGAGGATAACTTAAAGGATACTTTGAAATATCAAGTGAGCAAAAATCCACATAATAGGGATTCCACAAGAAGGAAAAGGGGTACAAAAAGTATTTGAAGAAAAGATAACTGAAGACTTTCCAAAACTATGGAAGAAAACAGACATCTAGGACAAGAAGCACAGAGTTCCAAACATGTGAAACCAAGGAGCCCCACACTATGACACATAATAATTAAAATGTCAATGTTTAAAGATTAATAAAGAATTTCAAAAGATGTAAGAGAGAAGCAAAAGTTACCTATGATTTGAAAAACAGATCTCAACAAACAAACACCTAAAGTTGTCAGCTGACATTTCAGCATAAATTTGACATGCTGGGAAAGAGTGACAAGGTATCTTCAAAGGCCTGAAAGGATAATCCCACGACCAAGAAAACTTTACCTGGAAAGATTATCATTAACATTTGAAAAATAAGAGATAAAGAGTTTCTCAAACAGAAGATAAAGAAGTCTATCACCACTAATCAGCAATGCAAGAAATGTTAACTGGGAAAATCATAATTAGATATTACATAATTATGAATAAAAAGATGTAAAATATGACAACATACACATAAAATATGGAGGAGGGACTTAAAAAAGTTAGTTTGCATTTTATTTTACTAAAAAATATATGTTTTATTTCATGTTTGAGAGAGAGAGAGAGAGAGAGAGAGACAGAGTGTTAGCAGGGAGGGACAGAGAGTGGGCGAGGCAGAGAATCTGAAGCAGGCTCCAGGCTCTGAGGTGTTAGCACAGAGTCCAACGTGCGCTTCAAACTCACGTATTGTGAGATCATGACCTGAGGTCGAAATCTCACACTTAACTGACTGAGCCACCCAGTTGCCCCAAATGTTAGTCTTCATAAAATTCTCGAATGTGTTTATAATTAAGAGAGCACCTAAATAACATAGACTGCTGTTTCCTTGGGATTTTATATGTAAGCCTTGTGATAACAAACTCAAAACACAAAATACATGAAAAATAAGGAAAAAGAAAGCCAAGTAAAGCACAACACAAATTCATCTATGAAAAAGGAAGAGAGTACGGAAAAAAAGAAACAGAGAACTACAAAAGCAACCGGAAAACAAAGAACAAAATTACAATTAGTACATAACGGTCAACAATTACTTTAAATATAAACGGCTGAAGTGCTCCAGTCAAAATACATAGGGTAAGAGGATGGATAGAAAACAACACTCATCCATATGCTGCCTAGTACAGATTTACCTCAGACCTAGACACATACACACTGAAAGTGAGGGGATGGAGATACATTTCCCGTGCAAATGAAAGCAAACAACAACAAGGACAACAAAAATAACATCAAACAACAACAAAACCTCAGAACCAGGTAGCAACACCTATATCAAACCAAATAGACTTTAAAATCCTCAATAAAATATTATCAAACTCCACTCAACAACACACTAAAATGATTACGTGGCTTTTATTCCAGGGAAACAAAGATGGCTCATCAAATCAATCAACATAATATCCACCCTCAACAAAACGGAGGGTAAACATCATATGATTATACCAATAAATTCAGAAAAAGCATCCGGCAAAATTTAACATATATCCATGGTAAAAGTTCTCAACAAAGTCGGGGGGACAGACATGCCTCAACACATGAAAATATTATTTTATATATTGTTTATATTAAAAAGTTCACACCTGGGGCGCCTGGGTGGCGCAGTCGGTTAAGCGTCCGACTTCAGCCAGGTCACGATCTCGCGGTCCGTGAGTTCGAGCCCCGCGTCAGGCTCTGGGCTGATGGCTCAGAGCCTGGAGCCTGTTTCCGATTCTGTGTCTCCCTCTCTCTCTGCCCGTCCCCCATTCATGCTCTGTCTCTCTCTGTCCCAAAAATAAATAAACTTTAAAAAAATTAAAAAAAAAAAGTTCACACCTAACATCTCAATGGTGAAAAACTGAGAGCATTCCCTCTAAGACCAAAACAAGATAAATATGTCTACTTTTGCCACTCTTGTTTCATATAACACTAGAAGTCCTAGCCACAGGAATCAGATAAGAATAAAGAGATTAAAGTCATCTACGTTTGTAAACAAGCTACACTGTCACTATCCGCAGATGACATAAGAATATGCATAGAAAACCCTAAACTTTCCGCCCAAACTACTAGAAGTAGTAAACGAATTCAGGAAAGTTGCAGATACGGAACTGATACACAGAAATTGCTAGGGTTTCTATATAATAATAATGAAGTCATAGAAAGAGAAATTAAGAAAACAACACCATTCATAATTGCACCAAAAAAAGAGAGAGAGTAAAATAGCTACGACTCAACTTATCCAAAGAAGTGAAAGACCTGTAGTGTGAAAACCACAAGTCAATGATGAAATTGAAGATGACTCAAACAAATGGAAGGATATCCCATGATCATGGACTGGAAGAATTAATATCATGACAATGTCCATATTACTCATAACTATCTACAGTTTCAATGCAATCCCTATCAAGATACCAAAGGCACTTTTCCCAGAACTGAAACAACTAATACTAAAATTTGTATGGGACCACAAAAGACCCTGAATAGTGAAAATAATCTTGAAAGACAAAAACATAGCTGGAGGTATCAAAATCCCAGATTTCAAGATGTACTACAAAGCTTCAAGTAAACCAATTAGTATGGGTAATGACACAAAAACGGACACATAGGTCGATGGGAAAGAATAGAAAGCCCAGAAATAAACCCATGCTTATGTGGTAAATTAACCTATAACAAAGGAGGCAAGAATAAACAATGGGGGAAAGACAGTCTCTTCAACAAATGGTATTGGGAAACCAGGAAGTCTACATGCAGGTAGCTAGGACCTAACCCTAACGCTGGCCTGGGCTCTGGCCCTAAAGGCACCTAGCATGGACGTCTAAAAGACATAACAGATTGGGGCCAATTACCATTGGGGAAAATCCTGAGTGGAAGTCAAACTCTCTCCATGACATTTCCACGGCCGTGATGGAGTTGGAGGAGGAGATACTGAGACAGTTTCAGATTGGCCCACCCATACGTTTCGCTCCGCCCTTCCCACGCTAGCCCTGACCCATAAGGGCACATGGGCCCTCATTTCAGTCCTGCAGGGAAATCACATCACTGTGGGTGGTTGGACCAAAGGCACTTCCAGGGAACCAACCCTACCCTTACCCACTGCTCTGCCTCTAAGCGGGATCACCTTCTAAGGCTGAGGAAAGAAGCAGTGGGACATGGATTCCTCCCTTTTCTACCCTGTGTTCTCTTCAGGACCTCAGGAGATTGAATGCTGCCCACACTCACTGGGGACGATAGTGCTTTACTGAGTCCACCAAATCAAACGCTAATCTCACCCAGAAACACTCTACAAATATCCCGAGAAAAAATGTTTAGTCTTGGGCACCCCACGGCCAACTCACGTAGACACGTAACAATAACCATCACAAGGTCATTCTTGTTTTGTTTCCCTTCCCTCATTCACCTCCTATTGCTAACTTTCAAGTTCTGAAGTGGTTGCTTTTTATATTCTGACCAGTGTACAGCGTTAAGAGAAATTCGAGGAAAGTTGTCTAGTGCAGGGACTAGTGTTTCAGTTGATATGAAAATGTTTTCGGTAAGGAAAGGAAAAAGATCTTAGCTAGGGCACCAACATACTCCATGTTACTTTATCAGGGGTGGCCCTTAGCTTTGCAAACCCTTAACACGCTCATGGGAAGGCAGTGTAACATGGGTGAGAGCATGCATGTTGGCATAGGAGCAGAGTTGGTGCCCATCCCAACCACCCCACTCGTGTTTGTGTTATCTTGGACCAATTACTTAACATATCTGAAACTCAGTTGCCTAATTTATAAAATGGAAATAATAACAAAGGGTCAAAAAGATTAAATGACACTATTGGAAAGGAGCTTAATCCAACACCTGACAACAGGGAACAAGTGATCCACAGATGATAGCCATCATTAGCCTCATTTGAACAGCTAAGACAGGCTAATATTCTATCTGGGTCAGATACCTATGGGGGAATCTCAGGTCTTCTGACACTGGTTCTTTAATTTGGAGGGAGCCCAGGGCCAGGATGGCTGAAAGAGTACAAGGAGGTAGACCAGTAAGCCAGTCCTCTATCCACCTCTTATTGGATAGTCCAGTTGTATATTCATCTCCTTCCTTCCAATGAAAAAAAATGAAAATCTCTCCCTCTACATAAATAATACACAGACCCTTGCATGTAATATTAAGTGTTAGGCTCTGTAAAACTGGCAAATGCATCATCTCATTTAATCTCACAGTGGCCCTTCATATGGCAGTCCTTATTCCAATTTCCAGGTGAGGAAATTGAGACCTAGGAAAGTCAAGTGCCTTCCCCATAACTTGTCCATCCTTTGTGAGCCAGGCAGGGGCCGTGGGGCCGAGCATGCATTGTTTCTGGCACACGTTACACATTATTCACTGACAGCCTGGCATAATGCCGGCAGCTGGCTGTTGTCGTAGTTCTTTTTGAAGAGGACCTCTAGAGCAGTTTTCCCTAAGAGGGTGAGCTACTTATCTTCCTTCATAGTTGCTTTCACACAGATGACGGGAAAAGACTCACCATCCGTCTTTGCTTAGTGTGCCCACTTCTGTCGAGGCCCAACTTCTTTCTTCACTTGTGTCCATGGGTGGGGAGGCTTCCTTCTGGGGCGCAAGAGTCAGAGTGTAGGTAGGGGCTTCACCTAGGTCACCTGAGGCAGCCACTCTGGCTGTTTTGTCGGCCAGGTGATTTCCTTGATTTATGGGGTCATCTCATTTCTGAGGCCCCTCACAGTGTAGGATAGCTACTTTGTCTGGAAGCCATATGGTCTCAAGAATCTTTAGTATTTCTTCCTCGGTTTTGAATAGTTTTCTCTGAAGCGGTAAGGAGGCCTTTTTCTTTATAGATGGCCCCATGTACATGCACAGCAGCGAAGCCATACGGGGAATCGATGTAGATGTTAACTCATTTACCTTTGCTAAGGATGATGGTTCAGGTTAAGGCATACTGAGTCCAGCCCATTGTGCCGACCATCCTTCCGACAAGGCCTTGGCTTCCCGACTTCCGTGGTTGTGATGACCGCATACCCTGCTCTTTGGCTGCACTCCTCTAAATAGCTGCTCCCAACGCTGAACAGGGAGATCCCTGGGCTTGTTATACCCTGGTCTTTGAGGTCTGGGAAGCTGGTGTAGACTTCATCCACTTCTCCAGAACAGTCATGGTCAGGTTCTCCCTCCTCTGTGGGAAGGAAGGTGGCCAGGTTTAGTGTTCTTACACTGTTTCGAGAGCGAGACTTTGGTTCTCATAGAGAAGGCCTTGGGATTGTGTCATCTGAGAAATGGAGAGGAAATGATATCCTTGGGTGCTTGTGAGCCACACGACCGTGTGTGGGACCTTAACATTAAATGTTTGGCCCAGTGTGAGCTTGTCTGCAACCTTGATGAGCAGAACTGTGGCTCTGAGCTCTGAGGCACAGGGGCCATCCTGCAGCCACAGGATCAACTTTTTTTTTTTTTGAGTGTTAGAACACTGGCCATTGCCGAGGCACCATGCTCTGAGTGAGCACTCCTTTTCGTGTGTGAAGAAGTTAAAGGGTCTGTCTATGTCAGGCAAACCAAGGGCTGGGGCTTGTCCCAGAGCCTACTTTATTTCTGTGAAAGCGGCCCTCACCTCCTCAGTCCATGCGAGGAGCTACCAGTTTGGTCCTCCCAACAGGTCATAAAGGGACCTCACGATGGCTGAGCATCTGAGGATTCCCAATGCGACAGAACCCTCTGGCCCCTAAACATTCACATAAGCCTCGTTTTGTTTGGGGCTGTGGCAGTGTGGTGCCACACTTTCTTCCTTTCCGGTCCTTGTTCTCTTTCTTCTTTTGTGAGGAGGGAGCCTAAGTATTGGACCTGCTGCTTACGAATCTGTGCCTTTTTCCAAGAGGCCTGGTACCCCAAGTAGGATGAGAGCTGTAAGAGGGCCTGTGTACCTTTCATACAGTCTTCCTGGGTGTCACTGGAAAGGAGGTCCTCTACATATTGCAGAAGGACATATCCTGCGGTTTCCTTAGGAAAGTCAGCGAGATCTGAACCTAGGGCTTCCCCCAGAAGAATTGGCGAGTTGTTGAAACCTTGGAAATGTAGTGTCCAGGTCAGCTACATCTGGCGCTCTGTAACGGGTTCAGTCCATTCAAAGGCAAACAATGATTGCCTTTGCGGAGCCAGGCAGAGGCAGAAGAAAGCATCCTTTAGGTCGCAGCAGGCAACCCTTCTGGCTGACCACGGAATTTGGCTGAGGAGAGTATACTGAGGGCTTGGAATGACTGGGTGTAAGGAAACAGTCACTTTGCTAATGGCCCTCAAATCCTGTACTAGTCGGTGTCCTCCTCCTGGCTTCTTGCCTGGCAAGGGTGAGGTATTCCAAACTGATTGGCACTCAGTTAGAATACTTCTTTCTCTGAGCTTGGTCAGGTGCTCTTGTATGCCCATTCTAGCCTCTAGTGGAAGGGGGTACTGCCTTGGTGTCTGAGGTTGAGCTGCAAGGATCAGGTCGACAATGATTGGGACCCGATTCCAAGCTATTTCAGGCGGGTTATCATCAGCCCATCGGGAGGGGAACGTAAGCCTGAATTCTTAGGGGCGACAAGGTAATGCCTGGGCACAGAACATTCACCATTCTTCTTCCCTTGGCAGGGGTATCGCCAAGACCATGGTTTCCTTCTGCCTTGGGTTTAATTGGAGGCTAGTGTGTCCAGTGGGTTCAAAAGGTATCTGGGCCCCAAGTTTGGAGAGTAGATCGCGGCCCAGGAGAGGAATCGGGCAGTAAAGTAAGTAGAGGAACTCATGCCGGACTTTGTGACCCCCAAGTGCATCTTGTTGAGCTTGACAGAAGGGCTGTTGCATTGCCTGTGTCCCAGTAGCCCCAAATATGCTTGTTGTCTTTTGGCCTATGGACGCTACCAGGGAAGTAACCAAGGAGTATTCAGCCCGAGTTGAAAAGTATTTCAACTATGAAAGTTATTGTTCAGCCCTCCACCTCATTTCAGCCGTGGGTTCATCGGGGCCAAGAAAGAAACAATCCGGTTCCCCTCAGTCCAATGCACCCCGGCCAGGTCAAGAAGGTTCTCACCTCGAGGTTCCTCCAGATATTGGCAGGGTTTTGTGGTCCCCATCCAATTCAACATTCTTACAGTTTCCCTTGCCTTTGCAGTATGCACACTGGTACCTTGCGAAGGGGGCTATGGCCTTCCCCCCTTTTTGTGGTTGGGGGTTTTCGATGCAGCTAAAAAACAGCAGCATCTGTTCTTTAGGTCTGCTGTGAGAAATGTGGACTTCTTTTTTAGTCTTCATTTCTCTTTCAGCTGCAAAATTCTGTTGGTGAAAACTGTATTGATGACCTCTAACAGCTGAGTGATATTGATCTGGCAAAGCCCTCCAACCTCTGGACTTTTCGTCGGATATCTGGGGCAGCCTGTGCCCCAAAAGTGGTATTTACAATCTGTTGACTTACTTGTGCCACGGGGTCAAACGGAACCTATACATGGTACGCCTCACAGAATCTTTCATAGTAGTGTGCGGGAAACTCCCCAGGGTGCTGTGTGACTGATGATATTTTAGTCATGTTCATGGGATTGTTGACTCCAGCTCAGACTCCCTGAAGGAGGGCTTTCTGGTATCCTCAGACGTGGCCCTGTCCTCCTTCTGTGCTGAAATCCCATGTTGGGTGTTCTTCAGGCATGCAGCTTGAGCCCAGACAGTAGGGTCATTGATTCCTGGAGATGTGTGATCTTCTAGGTACTGTCATGTTTCTGTCATCCTTATTTTTAATTCAACAATGTATGGAGTAACTGTTGACAATCTTCCCAAGTCTGTCAGTAGGTCTGGAAGAGGGACTCCATCAAGTCAAGCGTTGCTTGTGGCTTTTCGGACTATGGTGGAAGGTTGTGTTTCCAATTGAGGAGGTCGGTTGTAGAGAAAGGTAGATAACACATCATGGAATGGCTGGTCTGGACTGGTCCATCCTCATTCTGCTTTCAGGCTCTCTCGTCTCCGTTACATAAATTCGGAGAGTTTAAGGTCTGGGTCTTGGGTGCAGTCTGGCTGCTGTCCCATGTTGGGGTGGGTTATCTGGGTCTGAGAGCGGCGGGGTAATGGGCGGCACTGACTGCAGTGGCAACTGCACTGACTCTGGCTGTGGCTGGAGAGACAGATGCAGGAGGAGTCTCAAGCTCAGGGGACCGGGGGAGGGAGCTTGAAAGTCATGAGGAGGTGGAAAGACTATATCTTCCTCCATATCTCTTTCAAATATTAGAGGAGCAGTGGGTCGCTTCTTTGGCTCCCTGGGTGAGTCTCCAGATAAAGTGGCCAAAACCCTCCTGGCTCTGTTTGCTAATGATGAATCACCTTCAAGGCAGTAGATTTTGGGCAATGTCAAGCCAGGAGTCGATGTACGGAAATGGATCAGGGTGGTCTGGGTTCCCAGTGACTATTAGCCAAACCTGCTGCAATATTTGAGCATCTAACGTCCCTTCTGGAGGCCATCCTACATTGAATGTGGGCTATTCTAGTTCAAAAATGTCCTTAACTTCTTGGGTGTCGTTGTCACCCCATGGTAACCTGAAAACCCCTTTTAACATTTTTTGATCACCACCTCTAAAATCGTAGGCTTACTCTGTTTTCATCCCATTATTAATTTCTTTCTCATATTTGGTTTCACAAGACGGACAAAGTTAGGATATACCGCCAGATGAGAGGCCTATTCAGATACTCTTCTGGACGCATTCCTGAGGGAAAATTTAGGTGAGGTTTGACTATAGTGGACTCGGCTTGTGACTTGTGATGGGAATCGGATCCGATACCGCCCTCGATTTTATACTCTCACAATGACACAGGGGAGCCCATGCAGACTCCTTAGACCTTTGGGGTCCTTAAGGGTGCCCGTGCATGAAGCCACAAACTCTAACTCCACTGGCAACCCTGACTTAGCTGCACATCCTCTCTCTCTCTCTCTCTCTCTCTCTCTCTCTCTCTCTCTCTCTCTCTCTCTCTCTCTCTCTCACTATCACACACACACACACACACACACACACACACACACACACACACAGACACCACACATGCACACATGAGTCCATTACATTTCCTTCCACAAAATTTTAAACCTGGGACACTTTTTACGTCCTCTGGGGATTGATCATGTCCCCCTTCCGCTCATTTGTGTATGCCTGACACTTCGGGGCCCCGGCCCTACCAGTTCCTTGGAGCAGGACCTGCCTAAGACAACGGAGAAGTAGGCTGCAGAAGTTCAAGTAGAGCATGCACTTTCTCCCTTTCGAGACTTTGCTTTGCCACCACCTCGGCATTATCCCAAACCGGGGGCAACAATGGGCCAGTGCGGTTGGGTTTCCTGGTCAGCAATCTAGTATGTTATGGAACCAGGCTGGAACACTGGAGGAAAACCAACTGGCACTCAGAGAGTTTGGTCAGAGTTTGGCTCACCAAACGTCTGAGCGTAGAGTCAAGTGGGTATGGTAATTTATAGTTGTCAGCTTCCATATCTGTGGGGGTTTTCGCACATGCACCAAACAAAGGAAGAAGAACCCAGAAGCGAGGTCTCTAAGCTAGAGACCAGAGTCTGTTTGAGCCCCATTGACCATCTTTGGAGCACTTTATTCACTTCTCCAACAAGAGTAGAGCTCTAAATACCACATAGTATATGCTCATTAAATCTATATTAAGTGAATGAGTTCTATTGCTTCTGTATCGGACATATAACAAGATTTTTGACAATCTATATGGCAAGAGTCCCCAGAACATCACATTATAGGGATGTCAAGGTTGTCTAGTCTCCACACAATATTAAGGTTTGGTTACAACCACCATAAGCTAACCCTACAACCTCCCATTCTGGATCATATAATGCCCCTGTCTCCTCCTCATTCACAATCTTTGGCAACTGAGTGCAGACAATTCCATCATGTGGTCTTGGTTCAGAAAGCCAAATTCCTCGGTTTCTCTCAGTCAGACAGA
>NW_024419669.1:0-8945 GCF_014898765.1 Herpailurus yagouaroundi
GGACTCCCCTGGAGCTTGCTTCAGTCTTCCTGTCCTGAACCGTACTTCCTCTGCTGTTTCCCCAGGCTCATCTTTTTGACAATTTTGATCTGGCCTCAGTTTTCCTTTTTATTTAGGTTGACAGCTACATAAATAGAACCATATAATGAATGCTCTTTTTTAATTGGCTTTAATCTTTCTCAAAAATTAATATTTTTGAAATGTACTCACGTTGTTGTGTTTATGAGCAGTTTCTTCTTTCTTATTACTGTGTGGTATTCCATTGTATAAATGTAGTGAGATTTGTTTTTCCATTCTATTCTGCTTGGATACCAGGCTTGTAACAGTCTTCAGCTGTTATGGATAAAGTTGTTCTAAACATTCTTGGGCAAATAGTTGTGGATAAATGCATTTATTTCCCTCAGGTATAGACAAAAGAGTGAATTACTGATTCGCAGGGTGGATACACATTTGACTTCATTAGAAAGAGTTGAACGGTTTTCCAAAGTGGCCAATTTACACTACCGAGGGATGGGGGTCCCCTGGCTCCACTCCATTTGGTGACCTCCATCTTTTTATTATTATCCATTCCGTGGGGAATGTAGTGGTATCTCGTTTACATTTCACCACTGAGTAATGATGTTTGCTTTTGGGCCATTTCTATGTTCCTATTTTCTTTTGTAAGGGCCTGCTTTTATATATGTTCATTTAAAAAAAAATGGGTGGTTTTTATACTATGGATTTGTGGGAGATATTTTATGTTCTAGATAGGAGTCTTTTGACCATTGAATATGCCGAGTCTGTCTTCCTGGAGTGGCTTTGCCTTGTGCTTGCCTGATGTTGCCTCTCAATGAGTTCAAGTTTTACATGTTTGTAAAGTCTCATTTACAATTTTTTACTTTTGGGACACCTGGGTGGCTTAGTTAGTTAAGTGTCTGACTTCAGCTCAGGTCATGATCTCAAGGTTTGTGAGTTCAAGCCCCGCATCGGGCTTTCTGCTGTCAGCACGGAGCTTGCTTTGGGTCATCTGTCTCCCTCTCTCTCTCTCTCTCTCTCTCTCTCTCTCTTTCTCAAAAATAAAATAAAACATTAAAAAAATTAAAAATAAAACATGTTAAAAAAAGAAATTTATGTATTTTTTTTACTTTTCCTTCTCGTGCCCTTTGCATCCTGTCTAAAACATGTTTGCCTACCCCAAAGTTGAGTCTTTTCCTCCTTCTTTTTTTTTTTTGAGGTTTATTTATTTATTTTGAGAGAGAGAGAACATGAGTGTGGGAGGGGCAGAGAGGGAGGGAGAGAGAATCCAAGCAGGCACCACATCATCAGTGCAACGCCTGATGTGGGGCTTGATCCCATGAACCGTGAGATCAAGAGTTGGGCCCTTAACCAACTGAGCCACCCAGGTCCCCGAGTCTCTCCTTTCTATTTCCTGCTCTGCTCGGCTGTGGCTGCCCCATTCCTTGTTCTCTGTCATCAGCTGAAAATGCTCCACCTCCAAAATCACAAGGTAATGACCCCACTCTCTGCACACAGTTTCTTATCCCTCTTGTTCCTTGACGTTACTGGGATCTCCCATCCATTGGTATCCATGCTTCCTTCCTGTTCCCTGGGGTCCTTCCAAAGTCTCATTACCTCACACTAGGGTAAATTCAATGATGTTACATTCTTTTGATACAACCTTACAAACCATCTTCACTGTCCCACCAGAAATTTCTTAGATTGCCCTTACATCGCAGAAACCAAGCCAGAGTTGCATGCACTGATCTCTCTTTTTCACAGCGACAGCCGAGTGCCATCCTAATGAGCCACACACCTGCATGAACCAGTATCGTGATAAATCACTGGCTAATAACCTTACCTGCCTTTGCATCCCTGCTTTGAGATTCCAGTGTTCTTGTTAGCCTTCAAATATCTAACATGTGTCTAATATTTCAAACCTTTCTCACTCACCTTAAAATTTGCGTTTCTTTCCTTCTTGCTGTTTAAATCAAAAGCCAAGGGCACTGTCCCGTGAAGGACAACAACCGTGGGGGGGGGGGTCAGAGTGAGGGTCCTGAAGAGGGATCTCCCCAGAGCACCATGCTGTCTACCACATACATGAAGAAACTGGCCTGCCTTGAACTTGCCTAGGTGAGAGTAGGTGAGGAATATAGTCATTCTTCCCTGAAGCCTCTGGATTCTTTGTCCCCGAGTCACACTGTTCATTCTCATGTTCACGTTTCTCTACGCTTCTGCTGAGTATCTCAACAGTGCTAATTGCAGAATGTTTGGGCTTTTGTTGCTTTATTTTTTTAAGCCAAAATACCGCCTCCAGACCTCCTTCTCCCTTGTTATGTCTATTAGTGCACAGGTGTGGCGGGGCTAAGGGAAACTAGTTAGGGAAGAAGCATCATCCTAGGACTGGGGTAAGTGGGTGGCTCTTAACCCCTGAGCCAACTGGGCCCAAGGAAATGACACGTGTGGGTCCCTGGACACTCAGGCGCCGTGGCTAAGCCTGTTGGTGCTGTGGCCTCTAGCGGGGAAAAGAACTGACTGTGAGACGTAGCCCCGAGAAGGGAGCTGAGGGAACAGATCTCGCAAAGAGTCGGTGACCCCGTCCCCTTTTCTCCCCTGCCGTTATGTCCCATACGCAGAACCCAACTGCAAGGTCGAAAAGAAAGGACCCCAGTAAGTATCATCCACAGAGGTCAGCCCCTTAGGACAGGGTGGATCTGAAGGGATAAACATAAACTATCCAGAACATTACACCTGGGATTGCCTCGAGGGTGAGAAACCCCAGGGTGGCTAAGCCTGTGCTATAAGCCGATAAAGTCACGGAATGGTTTCTGGGGAATCTTCACTCCTAGTAATTTATAGGCAACCCAGGCCCCTCTGGATCCAATCAGATGGACTGAATCGTGGTGACTCTGCAGCACCAGCTACTCAGGACGAGGGGCTGGGAATGCTGTCGGGGAAAGGCACATGCAAAGACAAAGCTTGGTTCGAACCTAACATCTGACAGGGGATTTGAGGACACACAGGGAGGGTGGGGACAGAGTTTACTCACAGCCCGTCACCCCAGCCGGTGCGATGGTGGGCGAGCTCCAGCCGGAGAAGAGGTGGGGTAGGCAGGGCGGGTCGGTGGGGGGGGAGGGGTGGTCAGCAGGTGCCTCAGAGGAGGCCAGCCTCAGAGAAACATCAGCGCAGCCCCGTGGGCCCGCCTTCCTGCCCGTAGGCTGAGAGGGGAGTCTGGTGTGCCGGGCCCCGCTGTCCGTGGGGTGATGCCAACAGGGCAGTGCCGTCACAGAATCATCTTCCAGCCAGGAAAAGGGAACCCGAGAGCTCAGCTCTTACCCATCAGGACCAGAACCCCAAGCACAAGAGCCACGGCACTGCCATGGGCTCCAGGTTCCTCTGCTGGGTGATGCTTTGTGTGCTGGGAGCAGGTGAGTCCCGTGAACAAGGACAAGCATCGGTCTTCTGAGCTGGCTGACTCCTGAATCCTCCACTTTACCTTCTGGGTAAGCCATCAGGCTCTCTCCCATGCTCATTTTATGTCTGCATTTCCCACAGGGCCAGTGGAGGCTGGAGTCACCCAAACTCCAAGATACCTGATCAAAGCAAGAGGACAGCAAGGGACGCTGAGATGTTCCCCTATCTCTGGGCACTCCAGCGTATCTTGGTATCAACAGGCCCTGAATCAGGGTCCCCAGATCATCTTTGAGTTTTTTGAGTATACACAAAGAACAAAAGGAAACTTCCCGGATCGATTCTCAGGGCAACAGTTCCACAACTACACCTCTGAGCTGCATGTGAGGTCCTTGGAGCCGACGGACTCGGCCGTGTATCTCTGTGCCAGCAGCTTGGCACAGCCCTGCAGAGTCACCAGCCTTCTGTGCACAAACCTCCCTGCTTGCTCCAACAGCGACAGAGCACACAGGCTTCCACCCAGGGTTCACTCCTTCCAGGGAGCTTTTCAGTCATTTCGAAGACCTTTCCTGCATCCCCCTGAGTTCAGAGCACGGCCCACACAGAACCCAGGCTCACGGGCACGCACGCGCACTGAGCATTTCCACACCTGTCCCCACAGTACCAGGCGCTTGTCAAGTCCTGGGTGACTCCAGCATAGGAGGGGCAACCGAGCCCTCAGCGTGGGCTAGATCCTTTGTATATATTCTACGTTTTAACACTTTGTGACGATCATCCAAATCAAATACTCCTCTACCTTTTTTGTAGATGAAAAGAGGTGAGGAGGCTAAGTGGTTTCCCACGTGTCTCCTGGTCTAGAAGAACTGGGAGTCAGCTTGTCTGTGTTTCTCAAGCCCCAGCTTCCCCCACGTACCCTTCCCCCACCCATAGCCTCTGAGCCTCCCCATCAGTAGTTAGAGGCCCAGGCACCCCCAGAGCCCCCTGCGGCCCCGCTGAGCCGCGATGGAAAGTCCATGCACCATCATGGCCTGTTCCGTGGCAGCACTGGGGGACGTATAATTCCACACGGATTCCTCGTCATCTGTACCCATTCCTCATGTCTTTTCCTAATCTGTAGTTTACGTTTTCATTTTTACGGGGTGCTTTGCTGCACGCGAGTTTGATGTAATGCAGTTGAAATGACAGTTTTCTTGGTGTCTCCACGAAACAAATTCTTCCTTAAGTGAAAGCCTAAAAGTATTTTCCTTAATTTATTCCAGGAAAGTGACAATTTTACGTTTCACAAGAAAGAATAAGTGTACCTGGAATATATTTTCATGTGAGGAATGGAGCGGAGATCCAGGAATAAGACAAAGGGACATATATTCATTCGGGGCAGAGGAAATAGCCCGTAACAAAAGATTCCGAGGGACGAAAGGAGCACGGCACGTGCAAGGAGAAACCTGGACCCGCTTGAGCAGAGAGAGAGAGCCAGGGGGGAGGTGGGGGGCAAACAGTATAGGACCTTATAATGCTATAACCTCATGGAAGAAAGGCAGTCAGGAGCAGAGACCATATGAGTGAAGGTCTACGTCTGGATGTGGAGGGTGGTTGAGGGTAGACGAAGGTGGGAGGTGAATGAGGGAGTCACTGGCTGGCTCCACTGAGAGCCAGCCTTATTTCCCCAACACCCAGGCTGGAGAAATGTCCCCTTCATCTCCCATTCTGCCGCGACTCTGCATGGCCACCAGGCTCCTGTGCTGTGTGGCCCTTTGTCCCCTGGGGCCGGTGAGCCCTCTAGAGCCCTGTCCTGGGGCACACTAAGCCCTATTCTAAGCCTTTACTTTGAGTCTACCTTATCAGGGTCGCTCTTGGGCACTGTCTCCTGCTTCGGCTTCTCTCAACCTCGGGTGCCACGGGTACGGGAACTACCCAGACCCCCAAAGTAACAAGAACGGGACAGAAAGGGACATTGAGATGCGTATGGTTGTCATCTGCACTATATGTATAGGTATCAATAGGACCCCGAACAGAGCTAAGCTGATATAGTATCGCACCCACAAAGGAGAAATCCCCGACAGGCCTGTGACTTTCTGTCACAGCCACAGGTGTTGTCCTCGTGTCTGACAGTCCATCCTTGACCTCTGGGTCCTCTTGTTCCAGCCGTCACCCCACAGCCACCTCCCTGCACAGACAGGCCAGCAGAAGACACAGGTGGGCCTGTCCCCATCAGGGAAGATGTCGTCCCAGGGAAGCCTCTCCTGGGCTCCCTAAATGGCAGCATGATCAGAAACAGGATGTCAAACACTGGTATTCAAAGGTGACGGAGAAGAGAGAAAAATGGCTCCTCTATTCTGTTGCGGGGGATGGTGATTCCCAAGGCACACATACCCATGGGAAAGGTTGGGGGCCAAAGTAACCAGCCTAAAACCCTGAACCATGGCATGGATGTCCATGTCCACGTATCCCTGGGCAACACCAGAGTCACCGAGCTGAGGGTCCCTCAACCCTGCGCCCCGGCGTCCCCCAGCTAGCACCCTGACAGTGTTGTGGACGGGGTGCAGGACCCTTGCCCGGCTCCCCTCCTTTGCCAGATGAGTAAGGCTGTTTGTGAACTCAGAGGCTCTATTTATAGGGAGAGGCCCTGTATTAGTCCTTGAAGAATTGTAAGAGTCTTTCTGGGTGGAAATAATGAACCGCTTGCCTAGGATGGCCCAAGGAGAGACTGAAACCCCAGTTTGCCTGAATGATTCACATCAAAGCTTTAAAGACTAATACAGTTTCATCTCCTAAGGCAGAGGAAGACCAAAAATAGACTATTTATTTCAAAGAGTCAAACCTGACAAAGACCGGAGTCAGAACATCTTCCCTGGGGACAGCCTCTCTTCCCACTCATTTGCAAAGACTTTATTTGAGGAAGCTGTGACCTGTTGACAGACCCTGGGACAACATCACAATCAGCCTGTAACAATGCTGCTTGAATTAGAAGCAAAGAACAAACTGAGGATTGCTGGGGGGTGTTGGGTGGGGGATGACTGGGTGATGGGCGTGAAGGAGGGCACTTGTTGGGATGAGCACTGGGTGTCCTGTGTAAGTGACGAATCACTAAATTCTCCTGAAACCATTACTACACTATATGCTAAACTAACTTGAATTTCAATTAAAAAAAAAAAAAAAAAAAAAAGCATTTCTAGCCTGTAAAAACGCCAACTTATTTTTACTGAGTTTGGAAATGCAGGCACTAGAGGGCGCTCATGCCCCTTCTTTTTCAAATCAAGAGATTCTTCAAAGCTTGGTCTGTAATGAGGAGTCAGGACCTCCCCTCCGTGGCGGTGGTCAGTCTTTCAGAGATAGGAGCCGTGCAAATTCACAGTCGGCACCAGCTAAAGGCAACATCAAGTGTGCGAACCTCACTGCCCACCTTCCTCGCCAGGGAGAGGCCATTCATGTGCACCGAGGGCTTGTGATCTTTTACGCAACAGTCTCCCCTTGGCGTATTCAAAGAAAATGGGCATTTATAAGTGTTCCATGGCTCGTGCCTTTCTGGACTTTGTCCATTTAGACCCCACACGTCTTGCAACCCGATCAAGGGTCTGAATGTAAAGTTGTCATGCGGTTAAGCTATGTTTTGTAATTTAAACACCAACAATGTGTAAAGAAGATATTTAAGGTTAATAACACTCTCTCCTCTCCAAACACACCTCTACCTGTCCCTACCCCAGGCGGGAAACCAATATGAACACCCCAGTGTGTTTCCTACCAGCTCTCTCCTCTGGGCTCATGCAAACCTGTCCACCCAAACACACCTACAAAAAGTGGGACCGCCTGTGCACCTTCATTGCCACATGCATACTTTCCCCCTTTAATCTACTTTGGACTCTATTTGTCCACGTTGATAGACACCTAACTGGCTCCTATTTGGTGCCATCTTCAGATTGCACGATGGGGTGACAGATACGTTGACTCTGTCATCATTGTCCTACACCTTTCCTGATTGATCTTTCCCAAAGTGATCGGACAGCACCTTTAAAAAACAAAAAAGTTTATTTACTTGTTATGTTTAAGTGGGGGCCAGAGAGAGAGAATCCCAGGCCGGCTCCGGACTGTCAGTGCAGAGCCTCAGGCGGGGCTCAAACTCACTAACCACGAGATCTTGACCTGAACAGAAACCAAGAGCCGGTTGCTTAACCAACTGAGCCACCCAGACGCCCCAGAAGAAAAGCTTCCTTGACCGGGAACAGAATAGCCTCTTGATGCTCCCACGTTCTCGACTCCAACTCCTTCTTGATAAGTACAGTGTTTCCATCACTCATAGTCCTGGAGGTCTGAGGGCCCCAGCCACACCCCCTCACAAGACAAGACCGGAGGGAGAAAGGGGTGGGCACTTGCTAGAAACTACACAATCTCTCAGTTCCTCCTCATAAGACATTGTGAGGGGGTGTTAACCCGCTTTACAGATGAAGAGGCTCAGGTTTGCGGGGGTTGATGGCCTTGTGCACAGGCTGAGCTAACACATGCTGGAACCAGATTATACAGGACAGTCTGTTCGTCTTTGTGTGGGAGGAGGGGCAGGAACCACAAGGTCACTGGGAGGACCATCTTCAGACTGGACGCAGTGCTAGGAAGATCTGTGGAGCCTGACATCAAGCAGCTCTGAACTGTGAATTGGAAATGTTTTCCGGACAAAGATGTGGCCGCCCCAGCCCCCACAAGTCCCGTACCCAAACCATGGATTCAACCAGGCAAACGCAGGGCTGAGGTCGAAATAGAAGCATGCAGGGGGGAGGTGATGAGGCCAGCATTCCAGCCGTCAGGTTGGAGGTGCCATGCACACACACGCACACACACACATACACATGGAGAAGTCACAAGACAAGGGGAAGGCCACACACCCGGTGCGGGTACCAGCAGCTGAGCGCTGTGGCCAGAGGGCTTACGACCAGTGGACTGAACGGAATCCGCGTATCTGTCCATCTACTTTCAAATGACCAGTTTCCATTCATTCTATGCCTCACAGTTTTTTCCCTTTTAACATTTCTGAATATGAGCAACACTCATCTTTTTTCTTCCTTAATGGTCAGGATAGAATGGTGCATCTCGAGGTGGCTGGAACCTTAGATTTAATTCATTGATAGCAGCTGAACGTGAGGTTCAGTGATGTCACTAAGCCAACTCCCTTGTGTGGATGAGGGGCCTCCCTCCTCCTCGCTCGTGCTCAGGAGAACCTAATGTGGCGAACATCCTAGCCCTGTCCTGACCCTGCCATGGGCACCAGACTCCTCTGCTGCGTGGCCCTCTGTCTCCTGGGGGCAGGTGAGTCCTCAGAAAACCGAGTGAGCACATGTGTGTGAGCGGGAGGGATAAACACATGCAGTGATTGCAGTCGATTTCCTCCTCGCTGATCCCAACTTTGTCTCCACAGGTCACACAGGAGCTGGTGTCCTCCAGTCCCCCCCGGCACAAGGTCACAAAGAGGGGCCGGGACGTGGACCTCAGGTGTGACCCAATTTCTGGTCATGCTGGCCTCTACTGGTACCGACAGGCCGTGGGGCAAGGCCCGGAGTTTCTCGTTTCCTTCC
>NW_024419670.1:0-2155 GCF_014898765.1 Herpailurus yagouaroundi
GTTCTAATCTGTTTTGTTTTTGGTTGTGATGTCTGTCATTTACCTACAAAAAAAACCTGGGATTTACTATCGGAACAAAGGTGAGATTACCTGGAAGGCTCAGTCAGTTAGGCATGTGACTATATTTCTTTCGACTCAGGGCATGATCTCATGGTTTGCGAGCTCCAGTTCTGCTTCAGGCTTTGTGCGGATAGCGTAGAACCTGCTTGGCATTCTCTCTCTTCCTCTCTCGAAGCATTAATGGCTGTCTCTCACTGTCTTATGTTTGTGTGCTGCTTTTGAAACTGGCCTAGGAGTAATATGGGACCAGTGGTATGATAAGTAACCTTCTCTTTCACCTGCTATGACAGCTCTAACGTTCCTGTTACTCTGATGAGTTTAGATGTAAGGCAGAGTGTCCCAAGATCCTCAACCAAACTACACGGTGTAATCGTATGAGCATAGGTATTCACACTTCTGTCCATTCCCTCATAAACTCACTCATTTCGCAAATAGCGAACACTTACGCGTTGCACTCTGAGGAATATAACAGTAAGCAAAATAGCCTTTGTAAATTAATTTTTTGTTCCACCATGGGATTTCATGGGCCTATAGTATCCAGTCCTATGTGATTTGGCGCATGATTAGGATTAACGTATTTCACTTCTTCCAAAGATGTTTCTAAAGATTGGCAGAGGCAGTGGGATGTAACCGATGCTGGTTCAAATCCTAGCTCTGCCACACAGATGTGATATTCGGCAAGATATTTAAACTTTCTAAGCATTAGTCTAGTTGCCTGTTAAGTGGGAATAATAAAACCTTTCCCACAGGCCTATTATGTTTGCTTGGGAGGGAAACATGTGTGAATTGCAGAGAACTGTACTGGTGTATGGTGGGAACTAAAGTGAAATTAGTTTGTTCTCTCTTTTTTCCTATCGCTTTCTGATCATCTCGTTATGGGTTTGTCCGAAGGGCCTTGTGCCTGTCTGTGCCTCTCTGTGCCCTTGAGTATCCTCTTGCAATCCCCAGCATCAGGGAATTGGGTCTCATTCTTCCAAGTAAGCCTGACTCTGACATGGTGCCTTCCATAGTTCATCTGTTCTGTACATTCAACACAGCCAACGTGAAGATTTTAAGTAAGCAAGCATCGACTTTGTCAAAAACGTAATTACATCACTGATGGAGGCGAGTCTTTACTGACTCGCAGTTAAGGGGGTTCCATGCATTATTCTAAGTGTTTTACCGTTGTTACCCAACTGAATTCATTTCAGAGCTCTATGGTGAAGGTGCTAGGTTGTGCCTGATTTTACAGCTGAGAAAACTGAGTAGCAAAGAGAAAAAGTAAGTTGTCCAAAGGTCTGCTGCTAGAAATAGATCAAAATAAGATTTGAGATCCCAGGCAGCCTGTCTCCAGGGGCCACCCTCTACTCACTGAACTATATTGCTTCTTGGTAAGCAAGAATTTACTGTAGGAAAAGGAATTTAAGTGGTATTGGGTTGCAAATACGATCCTAAGAGATGGCAAATGTTCCACCCAATTCATCTGATCACAAAAGGGTAAGAGTTAATCAAAAGTTGATGATGTAGGTGTTTGTAAAAAGACAAAATGTGAGAGAGAATCCCCCGTATAGACTGCTGCTGTTACACATCAAATTGAAGTGAGACAGCTAGTTGTTCTGTAACAATTGGGAACTGAAACTCCATAAACACATTGCATTCATTCAGTATGGACAGGGTCCTATGCCCATGGCTGGCACTGTAGTAACGACACACGGATGGCTAAGGTGAGTCCTGCCCATGAGGAACACATGGTCTAGGAGGGGAGCAAGGGTTACCTAAGGAGGTTCATGACAACACAACTAGTGGGAAGAAGAACTGTGGACACACAAAGGGGAAGTAAGCACCGCCAAGACACTTTCCATAAAGAAAGACATAAGAAAGGAATGAAACCTCGTAGAGTTGTGGAAGCATCCTTCTTGTTGGCTCTCATGAGTGTATTTTCACTAAGTCCGTAACAATTGGGAGCTGATCCCTGCTGAGCCAAGCTCCTCCAGGACAGAACCTTTCTCTGCTCAGTTGGCTTCAAGTGAACCCGGGTATTCAGCCTTTCTCCAGTGTCCCTCTCCCACCATCCCACCTCTGGCCCTCTTGATTCCTAGGTTCCTAGGAAAATCAG
>NW_024419671.1:0-8397 GCF_014898765.1 Herpailurus yagouaroundi
CCCCCCCCACCCCCGGCTCTGGCTCCCCTGCTCCTCTCCCCACCCCTCCAAGAGTCCCTGGAAGCCCCCCCCCTCCCACCCCGAACTGGAGGGTCGGCCTTCAGAAATCCTGCCAGCAAGTCTAGAATGGCCTGGGGGAGGTGGGCGTGACCTGGAAGGAGTTGCAGCAACTGGGGGGGGGTAGAAGCCTCCAGAGAATAGGACTCAGGGTGGGGGCTGCCCTCAGGCAGGCCCAGAGTACTTCCCTGCACCTGACTCAGGGGCCTGAAGGAAGGTGCAAGGTCCCAGGAGAGGCTGGGCCTGACCACGCCCCCTCCCCTGGATGGAGCAAGAAGGCCTCACGCCCACCCCCCCCCCCACACACACCCCAGGACCTTTGCATCAGAGCCAGGCAGAGGACCTCACTCCTCCCCTGCCAGATTCAGGGCTGGATCCCACCTGCTAGCTCTTTGTCTGGGGCAGGAAACTGAGGCCAGAGAGGCCAGCGGGGGGGGGGGGGGGGGGGGCGGGGGGGGCGGGGGTTCCTAGGCAACCTTGGTCACTGGGTCGGTTGGTAGAAGAGAACGCAGGGCTCAGCACCTGAACAGCGCTGTGTCCATCCTTCTTCTTTGACAGTTACTGGGAGCTTTGATATTCATCCTGCACCTCAGTTCCGGGACAGACGGTTTACACTTTCCAAAGCAAGATGCCTCTTTCAATTGACGTAGACACGTTATTTCATCCCTCTCTCTGTTTCCCTCCTCCCGCAAAAGCTGTGGTTCCACTGATGGGTATCTCTGGATACGTGGCTTCTTAGGATAAAGCAAACAGGTAAACCGGTTGATGGTGGAGAATGCATTATATCATTGCTTACATGTATATTCACTACCTCATTCATTCACTCATTCACCGATCCCTGCTGGACAATGGTGTTGCCAAGATGACAGCTGTGCACCTGCCTTTAAGGAGCTCACCATCTAGTGAGGGACATCAGTGTCCACTTCCTGCCCCCACTTCCTGTCTGTGTGGCCTTAGAACAAATCCCCTTTTCCCCTGTAGGGCTCAGGGACCATCTGTTGAATGAAGGCTGGACCCTCAGAGCCTTCCCCACACAGATCTGCTATCCGCCCAGCCACAGAGACACCTGCCCTGAAGCAGCGGGCTCTCTCCTCCCCTCTGGTTTTCTGGAAAGTTCCACTGCCCGGGGATTGGTTGTGAGACAAAACACTTGACTCTTCCTGCCCACTTTGCCCAGGAGAAGCCACTGCTATTCAAGGATGGCATTTTCTTTCTTTGAGGCTCGGCCCCCCCTCCCACAACTGCTGCCTCCTTAGCCACTTACACCGGGTACCGGATGGAAGGTTCCAGAACAGGAGCACCAGGTCACCCTCCCATGAGCCGCCTCCATGCAAATAACCAGGTGCCAACTCACTGCGAGTGGCCAAAAGGCCCTTCATAAGGAGCTTGCACATCACTGCCAGTATCTCTAACACCCTGTCGCCGACTTCCTCCTGCACCGCTCTGTGACAAAGTCGAGACACTAAAAGGCATCAATGTCCAGATCTGATCTGTGAGCCCAAGATCAAGATAGGCCAAGGGGCTGGGGCCACAATGCAAGGGGCTGGGGCCACAGTGCAAGAGGGCAAGAGGCAATTCTGTGCCTCCATGGCAGACGGCTCTCCGAGTAACAGCAGATTTGTATTTCACGAGGACACTGTCGTCAAAAGATCAGTGATGCTCTCGGAACCGCTGTACGGGTCCACGGAAGTGGGCGAGCCTGGTAAGAAGCCTGGAAAGGTCCGGCTAAAATTAGACAGCTGCCCGCAGAGGCGGGGTTCGCAGTCACAGCGCATCGATCTCCAAAGTGATGTTAAAACCAAGTGACTTTAATTGGTCTCCTTGTTCTGTCTTTGGGAAGAGGGACCTTTTGTAATGAAGTGGTTCCTTCCCTGGGGAGATGGAATTATTTGAAGGCAGGCTCTGGATTTATTAAAGTGCAGGGTGGGTGGTGGGGCAGAGCATAGGACAGTCTGCTTTGCTGTTAGCGTGTGACCTTGGGCACAGTATTTCACTTCCGGGAGTCTTGTGTCCTCATCTGGAGAATTATTTCACATATGTATAATATATATTACCTATGACATAAAGTTTATTTCTGATAAATATCTATATCTATTTGTCTCTCTCTCTCTCTCTCTCTCTATATATATATATATATGACATAAAACCTGGCACATAGTAAGTAATCAATATATTTTTGAGCTATTCTTATAATAAGCTATAGAACCCTAGGGTGAAAGGAAGCACAATGCTAGCCCTTCTCTTAACAGAAGAAGAAACCGAGGCCCAGAGAGGTTAAGTGGCTTGACCAAGGTCACACAGCTTAGCAGGACTCAGGGCCCGGCAGGTCAAGGCCATTTCAAGTTCCATCCTCTCCACCAGGTCAGGAGGGTCTGTGGGGCCAGGTCCACATCTACAGATGCCTGCGGTGGGTCAGGAACTTGTCTGGACATTAGGACACTCGGGTTCCAGGCTCAAGTCTGCCAACAATTTGCTGTGTGACCTTGGTCGAGCCAAGCGTCTCAGTGTCCAGCCCGGTTCCTCATAGCTGTGCCTTCACAGGGCCGGGGCACTAGCGTGCCAATCTGGCTGAGCTTGTGCAACGCCCTCTGTGACTGTTCAGGGCAACTTCACTCCATGCTGCCTGCAGGCACCCCGGAGCCCCATGAGAAGGAAAGAACCAGCCCTGGGTTTCCCCTGCAGGGGGGTTGTTGGGGGGGGAGGGGTCTGAGAGTCACAGGCCGGCTGGCAGAGAAGGGACCCCTGAGTAATCGGGGGAAGGCAGGGGCTGGTGGTGAGATGCAGAATACAACATGGGGAGCAAGTCCATGGCCACGGGGGCCTTGGGGCGGGAGAAAACAATATGGAATATATTGTCGGAGCACAGGCTCCAATCCCATTTCACACACCCGAAGGCTGGGCGCAGAGAGGTCATGTGGGCTTCCTTGGTCTCCCAGGCAGCACACTTCTTGTCACAGTTGCCTTTGCAGGTGACAAATATCAAGATGCCAGAGGAGCAGGGACATCAGCACAGAGCAGACGCCCAGCGAAGGCATGAGCCTAGGTCCTGTGACATCCGGTTACGGATGTAGGAGACAGCTTTGTGCTGACTGCACCCGCCCGATGTCTCCCAGAGTGACTTCCCCGGGGACTGCTTTCTCCCGCTGTCCCCTGGCCTGGGAAGAGGCGGGGACCTGGGGGATCTCTTTCCACTCCTCCAAGAGCTGCACTGGGAACAGATGAGCAGCCAACATCAGTCCCTGGGGAGTCAGGTGGCCTGGTTAGGTGAGGCAGGGGTGATAAGGCTGCTGTCACTGTCTCTGCCACTGCCTGGAAATGCCAGGGCGCGGTGCGGTGGGCACCATTTCTGGACCTGGCCCTCGATCTCAGACAGCGGAGTTCACAGAGGAGGAGAGCGCAGGTGAGGCAGCGTAGTCCCAACCTCCTTCAGCTTCCAGTGGACTCGATGGGCAGCAGGTGACCCGCGGGTGGGGACACAAGCCTGGGTTCTTGTGTTTCCTGTGCCCGCACACAGTTCTCCACAGGTCCTCTGCCCCTCCTTCCTCTCCACCTTCACACTCATCAACCTTGTCAGCTGAAATGACGGCCAGCCGCCCGTCCTGTGTGGCTCTGATCAGTGAAATGCCCCCCCACGGTTGGGCCTGCAGCGGCCCCCTACCCACCCCGCCCCTGCGCAGGTGTGCAACCCGGACCGGCCCCACCCAGCCACCTCCCCGCTGCATCCTTACCACCCCCTTTCCCAGAAGAAAAAACCGAGGCTCAGAGGAACCGTAGATTGGGGAGGACCTGGGAGAACCGCCCTCCAAGCCCACAGCCATTTCACAGAGGGGGAAACTGAGGCTCAGAGGGCAGAGGCTTACTCACAGTGAACTGTCCGTCTGGTGCCACTCAAGAACACTTACTAAGGGCTGTTGCAAAGAAACCCACGGGCCCCAAATCAGCAAACGGGGGTTTAATGCCTAATCTAACCGCACTTTCAACCTCCCTCACTCGTCAGTCAGGAGCTCTCTGTCCCATGCGTCCTGCACATCCCCACGGCGGCATCCGCCAAAGACCTCCCGCCTTTCTCCCCAAGGAAAGTGACTTTGCCTGGAACAATTCTTTCTTTCCTTTCTTTCCTGCTCCACCCTCCCGCCTCTAAAAACCCTTCCATTTTGTACACCTCGGAGCCGCTCTCCCCTTGCGGGATTGGGCGCGGCCCGATTCACGGATCACTTAATACAGCCAATTAGATCTTCAAGTGTACTCTGTAGAATTTTGCTTTTTATCGGGGCCAAACCACCCCTGGGGGTTGGGGCACAGAAATGAGTCAGACAGGGCCTCTGCCCTGGAGCAGTTCCCAGCTGTCGAGGAGGGGTTCCGCGAGAAGTTATATTTGGACGCTTACCGGGGAAAGAGCAAAAAAGGAAACTGTGTGGAAGGCGCAGGCGATGGGGAGGAGGAAGCGGTGAGCTCCACGTAGGTTGGGGTAGTCAGGGAAGTCTTCTGGGAGAAGGAGGCAGAGTCAAGCCAGAGGTGGGATCCCCTCCCTCCCTACCCTTGGCTCTTTCTGCTTTTCTCCAACCACCACTGGGTTGGCAGGTGGTGGGACGGGGGGAGGCACACTCAGCGTGCTTTTTCTAGAGTGAAGAGGTGGGGTTTGCCCCGCTGGGCTGAGAGCACGGCACCTGTCATCCCTGTCCCTCTGTCCTCTGCCGGGTCCGCCCTCCTCACACCCTGCCGTCCCCTCCTCCCCTTGAGTCTTTGCACGGGCACTGCCCCAGGACGTTGTGCATTTTGGGGACACACCCGGCGTGCCTTCACGCACTTATTCGTTCGTTCATCCCATATGTACGAACTGTGCCAGGCAGCACGCCGGGCACACAACAGGGCAGTGAAGGAGGCCTTGGCCCCCGCGAAGTGAGCGCGACTGGTCTTACAGACCTGCACTAACACGCGTGCGATTTCATTTATGACCTGGGATGCTAGAGAGAACTCTGTGCAGCCATCAGGCACCCTCCCCATAGACGCGGGGAGTTGGCATAGAGGAGAAGTCAAGGAGGGCTTCCCAGGGGCAGCCACCTGCAGGATGAGTAGGTCACGTGACCGGGGGAGGGGAGCATCCAGGGCAGAGAGGGAGCATGTGCAAAGGTCCTGGGAAGGCAGGAGCAGGGCAAGGACAGGGAGCCGGAGCACAGCCAGAGGAACTGGAGCGTAGAATGCAAGGGACAGGAAGGGACGGGACTCACAGGCTCCAGCCAGGCTGGCTGTGTCCATCCCAAGAGTAAGTGGGAGCCACGCGTGGCATGGCGTGGTCAGATCAGCCCTTCAGGTAGATCCCAGGGGAGCTGTATCTCCTCATATGTGCCCCCTGCTCCCAGGTCGGGTCTTCCCTCCGTACCTGGGAGCACGGGGACGGGGAACGGGCCGAGCGCGCCCCAGCTGCTCCCGGGACGTGGACTTTCCGAGGTGTACTTTGGGGTGACGATATGCAAATGAACAAATACGAACTATGCAGACTGAAAGGTGCCGCGAGGGAAAATGAAACAGGGTACGAGGGATGGAGAGGGGTGTGGGGCTGTTACATTGGGCATGGGGGTTGGGAAAGGCATCGGAGGCGGTCAGCAAGGTGGCCTCTGAGCAGGGATGTCCTGAGAGATTTGAAGACGGTGACGCGACATCCCCACATTCTGTTCAGTGACACCAGAGTCCTCTCTCATCAGGGGCAGGCCCACCGCCCCACCCTCAAGAGTGCCCAGAGGTTGGCTGAATCCTTCCCCAAGGTCGCAAGGAGGTGCCTTGCGGAACAGCCCCACCCCCACCCTCTCCCCCTATCCCTGCCAGGCTTGGCAACTCCTCTCCACCCCTCCCCGCTGCCCGCCTCCCCCCTTCTTTGCCAGCTTTATTTTCAGAACCTCAGAATCCTTCCCAAGCCTCTGACATTTACTCTTTGGAATCAGAATATTTTCCATTTCTCTCTCCCAGAGCGGGGCTGCTGGGCGAGATTTCCCTGGGGTTCCTGCCTGTTCCCCCGGAGGGGAAGTGCCGGGAGGGTGGAGCTGGCTCATCAGCCCAGCACGGATTGTGTCAACCGGCAATTATTAGGCACCCGCCCTGCACCAGGCCCTTCTCACAAGCTGCCACACTCCGTGCACTTAAGAACCCTGCTGGGTTGGCCTTCCCATCTGTGCACGCCAGGTGAATGGGGCAGGTGGGTAACAAGTCTAAGGTCACCCGGCCAGTGAGAGGTAGAGCAGGGTCTCAGGTCTGGGGGGATGAAGCCACACGACTCAGATCTGGGGGACAGGGGGCATGGCCGGGCAGCAGCGAGGGAGGGCTGTACTTGGCACAGCAGTAGGGAGGGAAAGTGAAATGCCCATTACAGTTCCCTCCGCCCCTCAGCTCACGCTGCGGGAACCAGAGGTGGGTGCAGGGCAGTGGCTCGTGGATGACCACCGGCCCAGCTTCCGAAGCTGCCTCTGGGTTCATATCATTTTCTGGTGCATCCTTCTCACTTCAGGCGAAAGGCAGCCGGGGCCTGGCCTCGAACACTCTGCCCGCTGTCAGCTCCCAGCAGCAGGCCCGGCTGCAGGGAGTGCGTCCCCGCGGGCTCACGTCAATGCGTCAGGAGCACCTGAGGTTTCCACGGTCCAGCCCCGGAGGCCCAGCTGAGCCATGTCCCCCCCCCCCCCCCCCCACCAGAGGAACAGGGCAGGGTAGGCGAGGCCTGGGATTCTCCGAGGGTCTGGCAGATGTCAAGGGCACAGCCTGCCTCCTCAGGGCCCAGACCAGCTGGCCACGCTCTCCACAGAGGACAACGGACCTTGTCAGAGAAGGAAACCAAAACCAAGCTCGAGAGGCGAACGTCCTCCCGCCCGGTGGTTTGCGGGGGGAAAAGCGGGGCCCGGCTCCAGGAGGCAGTGGAGATTCTGTCCAGGGCCAGTCTGCAGTGCGGTGGTGTGGGCCGCTATCACCGCCCCTCCTCACTGTCCCGCAGGGATTCTGTTCCCGGGAACCCCACGGCCCTGACCCTCGACGGCCAACGAGGGCCACAGGCTGACAACGCCCTTCTCCTCAGTCCCACGGGGCTCTGAGGAAGGACTTGCCTTTCCCCATCATGCCTGGCTTGCCTTAGATCAAACCCCTCACCGGCTTTCATCGCCTCCAGCACCGCCAGGCAGGTGGCATCCTCCCTGCGATGATGCGGCCCCAGGATCCTTCCGCCTCACGACTCCCCCCGCCCCAAGGCCTCGGATGACCCTGCTGCAGAGGGGACAGGGAGAAGCGCACCTGCTTCTTAATCACCTGGGCCAGGAAGTGACACTCACATCACTTCTCCCAACGCACTGCTGAGAGCTGGTCACGTGTCCCGCCCGGACGCAAAGGGGGCTGGGAAACGTCCCATCTGGCGGACCCCCCAGCAACCTCCGCCAGCCCCTCGCACTCAGCACCCCTTTGTTGTCAGCATCGTCAACCCCACATGCTTAACGACAGCACCACCGCATTCGCCGCCACAGTCGCCTCTGCACATCGTCGCGAGGTCCTAGGGGAGCGGGGAGGGAGGTGAGGAGGCGGGGCAGTCGTGGGTTCGTATTCCGGCCTTGTTCCTTAGCGGCTGTGTGGATCAGGCAGGTCCCATCACCCCGAGTCTCAGGCTGTGTGTCTGTAAGTGGGGTCCTGAGGCCCAGCTCACGGGGCTGCCCTGAGGCTCTGTCGGGGCACCTGCTGGACAGTGGTCAGAGCGGGGCCTGGCCCTCAGTGACCTTCCACTAGTGGGAGCCGCTTTCCCAGGGGACAGGGACCTGCCCACTGCGGGGAGGGGACAAGAGGGGGCTGAGGAAGGGCGTGGGCTCAAAATATGGCCTTTCCAGCTGGCCCGCCATGCTGCAAGTTTTAAAAGTTTTATTCAGAAACAAGCAGAAAGACGCCACTGAGAGGGAAACGTGTTAGGACAGGTGACATGGGAGAGAAGAGACCCTGTGCGTTCTGTAAAGACATGGTTTGCATCTGTCCCAGGAGGACGTCCCCTAATGAAAGCAGCCCCGATGCTCACCGAGAACGGTGGGGAGGAGGGAGCACCAGGTTTCCGGGAGGAAAGATGCCAGCAGTGATGTGGCCGGTCGCTGTGAGTCCCAGCTGTTTGGGGACACCACCCAGGGAAGAGGGTCTCACAGTGATCACAGGGTGCCTGGAAGGAGCCAGAAGCCCCACTGACACCGACTTGCCGAGTGACCCCGGGGACGTCACTCAAGGACTCCGAGCCTCCTTCCTCACCTGCCTCCAGCAGCCACACTCATGCCCAACCTCCCTCCCGGGGCAGAAGGTCAAGGGCCATGGGGCAGCTGTGTGCCAGGGCAGAGG
>NW_024419672.1:0-1175 GCF_014898765.1 Herpailurus yagouaroundi
CTCCTACGCCGCCATCTTCCCTCTCTCAGTAAATGAAATTAAAGGTATCATCATTTGCAAAGATGAAGTCAAACTTCCACTTTTTGCAGATGGTATGACACTAAACATGAAAAATCTGACAGACTCCATGAAAAGACCTCTAGCACTGATACATGAATTTAGGAATGTTGCAGGGTACAAAATCAATGTACAGAAATTGGTTCCGTTTTATACACCAATAATGAAGCAACAGAAAGAGATATAAAGAAACGGATCCCATTTACAATGCACCAAGAGTCACAAAATACTAAGGATTAAACTAACCACAGAGGTAAAAGATCTGTATGCTGAAAACTATAGAAGCCTTGTGAAGGAAATTGAAGAATATACATAGAAAGCAAAAAACATTCCATGCTCGTGGATTGGAAGAATAAATATTGGCAAAATGTCAATACGACCCAACGCAGTCCTCACATTATATGCAGCCCCCATCACATTGCACCAGCATCCTTCTCCAAGCTGGAAAAAGCAATCATAAAATGTGTATGGAAACACAAAAGACCCTGAATAGCCAAAGTAATACTGAAGAAGAAAACCAAAGTGAGAGGCACCACAAGGCCAGACTTTAGCCTCTACCACAAAGCTATAACCATCAAGACAGCATGGTATTGGCACAGAAACAAATACATACACTTAATGGCATAGTTTAGAGACTCCAGAATTGGACCCACATATGTATGGCCAAGTAATCTTTGACAAAGCAGGAAAGAATATCCAACGGAAAAAAAAGACAGTCTCTATAACAAATGGTGCTGAGAGAAGTGGACATCAACATAAAGAAGAATGAAACTAGACCAGTTTCTTACACCACTCACAAAAATAAACTCACAATGGTTAAAGGGCCTAAATGTGAGATAGGAAACCATCAAACCCTGGAGGAGAAAGCAGGAAAAATCCTCTTTGACCTCAGCGTCTGCAAGTTCTTAGCTGACACATCCCCAAAGGCAAGGGAATTAAAAGCAAAATGAACTATTGGGACATCATCAAAATAAAAATCTTCTCCACAATGAAGGAAACAATCAACAAACCTAAAAGGCAACTGACCGAATGGGAAAAGATGTGTGCAAAAGTCATACTGGAGAATTGGCGAGTATCCTAAACCTGTAAAATGAACTCACCAACTCCACACCCGGAAA
>NW_024419673.1:0-11106 GCF_014898765.1 Herpailurus yagouaroundi
GCTGATGGCTCGGAGCCCGGAGCCTGTTTCCGATTCTGTGTCTCCCTCTCTCTCTGCCCCTCCCCCGTTCATGCTCTGTCTCTCTCTGTCCCAAAAATAAATAAAAACGTTGAAAAAAAAAAAGAGTAGGTGACACATCATATCAAACTTATGACATCGGTGGCAGCTGGAAAGCCATGGAGAGTGTAGTGAAGAAAGATGAGTTACGGGCAACAAGAAGTCTCAGGGCCTTAAGCGCCGCCGCTGAAGCTGTTGGATGGCTCAGCTCCCCCTACAGGACACTGCGTGACATAGCAGCACATGCTCGGAAGGTACCATTGTGTTCATCTCTGAAGCCTTCCAGCGCTGTCAGGTAAAAGCACCCAGTTTGGGCACCAGCCTTCCTCCGCCAGAACCTTCTTCCTGGCCATCTTTAACCTTTGCTAATGGTCTCAAATATCTGGCAGTAAAATGTTTTCCAAAATTAAAAAAAACGGACTCCGAACATTCTCAAGCGGGGCTCTGAACTAAAAAACATCCAATGTCTCCTTCCAGTTCCAGGATGCCATCGTCCTTCCTGCCAGATTACAAGCTCTTCGTGCAGGAGGCTCTGGCCTCAGCTCACGTATGACCTATGAAAACTTTAGCACCTCTGTCTCCAGACAGAAAAACAACTGCTAAATCTGGGACACAGGGGAGAAGGCGTGTACGTCACTCTGGAAATCTCCAGACAGCGTAGGACGAGTGATCCCCACTTGTTTATTCTAAGAAAAGTTTCAGCAAGGTTGTGTGCACACGTGCGCACACAGCCTCCTCCGCATGGGTGTATCAGAAAGAAAGCAAGGACAAGCATGAGAGAGAATGAAAAGAGAGAACGCTCTCTGTTTTGTGTTGTCCTGTATTGCACCGGGAGAAAATACAAGCAGCCAGGGCTGAATCTCTCATTCCAGAAACCTCTTTCATCACAGGCAGACAGCCATTAGTAAGTGGCCCCACTAGGGCCATCTAGCTCTCACGACCTCAGCCTGGTGTCCTACTCCCAGCCTACGAGAGTTTAGGGTGAGTTACTGCCCAGTGAAACTCGGCTGATTGCCATTACATGATGATGAAAGCAAGCAGCTACATTTAATAGTAACTTCTTTTCAAGTTCTATGTCTGCATTTCATACCAAGTTTCCACTACAGATATCAAGACTTAGATCTTCCTTGTTGAACATAGGTTAAATGTTGCCTTCAGTTTTGTGAACCAAACTTCCACCAACGTGACGTTGATCACCGCCTATCGTCTTTGGAAAGCTGTCAGCAGATAGTGTCACAGATCATAGATCTAAAGTCAACAGATCACTGGTTTCGTAAATTCCCCGGACATTTACAAAAAAAATCTCCAAAGGACAGTGGTAAAATTTTATGCAGCATTAGATTTCCTCCCTTCAGTAAGTAGGATCATGGTGAAAGGAGCATGACCTTTGGCTTTTCAGACCTGGAATCAAATATGCAAAGAGGCACTTTCTAGACGTTTGGGGAAAATAACCTCCCTGAGCCTTGCAGTGTTATTGTAAAAAGTAGTGGTTATTGTACAGAGTATGTCTGTAAAATATCTAAAATGTGTTTCAAGTAAATAGTACTTATTATTATTTGTAAATACTATGAGAACATCAAAGAGGAATATAACCGTGTTCTGGCATCTTTGGGGGTGTCATTAACGAGTCATTAGGATATTTGTATCCCTGGTAATCTGGCTATGATTTGAGCCAGCGATTTATGAGGGGCAAAACGTTCGCTATCACATTACCTTTCCTGTGCGTCATCTGGCTTCCAAAAATAGGGACGGTGCATCTTTTGGCAGAAATAGGTGGCTGAAATAGCTGTGAAACTGTCAGAGGGCCAGTCGTTAAGTATGAAGTAAATTAACCTGAAACAGAGCGGTAGCAGAAAAGAGTCCAGTGACTGTACTCAGCCACGGTCGTGGTGCTGATGAGCCGGATTCTTTCTGGCTCCAGGAAGAGTCCGTTTGGTCATAAAAAGGAAAGAGATACTGTTTCTGCAAGAGTTTCGCCAATCACAGAGTCCCAAGCCAGTGTCGCTACCCCCTCTCAGGAATCAACCCACCCCACGGTGGCACCAGCTAGGATCCAGCAGCTTCTCTGACTCTTGTCCCTCTCTCCTGTCACCCACTACCTCCAACCCATCTGCCGGGTCCATTCACCTCTACTCCCTAAACATGATCTCCATCTGTCCACTCCTTTCCACCTCTACTGGTACCACGCCCCAGGAAGGCACCAAATCTCTCATCCCAACCACCACGACTGCCTCCTAACCACACTGCCCCTTTGTCCTTTGACCTCACTGAGAAACATTCTCCAAACGGCACTCAGAATGACCTTTTTTAAACATAAATCCAGGGACAACCAAACATCACATACCTCCTTCTGGAAGTATTCAGCAACTTGATGAAAGATGCTTGGCAAATAAATTAACCTTCAACCTGACCAGCCCTGCCCACTTCTCCATTGGTGCCCAGATCCTCACCTCCCTCCCCTCCTGGACTCCAGCCTTCTCAGAGGGACCCAAGGTCACTGAGATTTTCTTGTCTCTTTTCTTCTAAAAGTTTGATGGTTTGAGCTCTTACCTTTGGCCCTGCGGTGACCCATATCAAATTTATTCTTATATCTGCTATGAGGTAAGAGTCGAGAATCTTTTTTTTCCTTACATATTGGCTTTGGGGCGCCTGGGTGGCTCCGTCAGTTAAGCGTCCGACTTCGCCTCAGGTCATGATCTCACGGTCCGTGAGTTCGAGCCCCAGGTTGGGCTCTGTGCTGACAGCTCAGAGCCTGGAGCCCGTTTCGGATTCTGTGTCTCCCTCTCTCTCTGCCCCTCCCCCCTTCATGCTCTGTCTCTCTCTGTCTCGAAAATAAATAAACATTAAAAAAAAATTTTTTAATGGCTTTGGCTTTCATAGATCCTTTGTTTTTCCATTTAAATCAACTTGACGTCTACCAAAAAAAAATCTGTCACCTAAATCACTTCCTATCCCATTGATTGATTTTAATTATCTATACAACACTTAATTTTATTGTTTATCATCCATCTCTTCCCACTGGAATACAAGCTTTATGAGGGGAGAAGAAGTACCTATTGTTTCCTTTTTTCTCCACTGTATCTCCAGCTCCTTGAATGAGACCTCTCACCTAACAGGTTTTCAATAAGTATTTGCTGAGTAAATGAATTCATTAGTCTAAGGAGTTATTTTTCTCACGACAAACCCTGTCATTTATGACTGTTTCCTCTGCCGTTGAAGGACTCGGGGGCTGACCCTCCTTCCACGGTGTCTTCTTGAATTAGAGGAGTTTTCAAGGCTATCACTGTCCCCGCTGTACCTAGAAAGATCGAGAACAGCTAAAATGTAATGGAAGGAGCATTGGCCTAAACTTTAGAAGACTAAACTGTCTAATTCTACTCTGCCGCTAACTAGGAGTATAACCTTGGGAAAGTCATTTAACCTCTCCAAACCTCTTTTTTTTTTTTATGTTTATTTATTTTTGAGAGAGAGACAGAGTGTAAGCAGGGGAGGGACAGACAGGGAGGGAGACACAGAATCCGAAACAAGCTCCAGGCTCTGAGCTGCCAGCACAGAACCTGATGCGGGGCTCGAACTCACCGACCAAACCATGAGCTCGTGACCTGAGCCAAAGTCACACGCTTGACCAAATGAGCCACCCAGGCGCCCCATCCAGACCTCTTTTTTTTTGAAATCTGTAATGTGGAGATAACCATTGCATATACCCCACAGGGACATTATGAGGATTCGATGATATTATTATGCAAATCATTGGCTGCATCGCCTGTCACATAACAAGTGATTATTATTATTGTCATTATTTAGATAATTAAAACTGTTAGAAGCTTCTTTGGGGTTGTTTCAGGATATATTAAAAACTGGGTGGGGGGGGGGGGGAGACAACGAGAAAACAAAACAAAAAAAACAGGAACTCTTCCAGAGGTGGGACTTGGGGAATTAGTCGTGACTCTGGGCCTGGCTGCCTTGGGGATAACTTTCTGCCACTGCCTGGTCTGAAACGAAGCTGTTTAGCTGACCCAGGCCTTGTTACAACAGCATTCCTCACCAACAAGCTTCCTTTCCGGAAAGCAGGCGTTGTATCTCCCCCAACAAATGTTCTTTTATTCCCAAAGTCTCCTTTGTTTTAGCCAAGCTGCTCGTCATGCCATTACCCTGGGACCTGGTTCCCGAAATGTCACAGAGACATGTCAAACCCACAGTTCATTCAGGCACCTAAGCCACAGCTGTTTAAAATCGGGTTAGGTGATGTTGATGATTTCCCTTGTTAATGTCACTACGTGCTAGACACAGGATGATTGGACAAGGTGGGAAGAAAGGCTGGGGAGCGGGAGGAGGGAGAGGAGGGAGGGGGAGAGAGGGGGAGAAGGTAGAGAAAGGGAGGGAGGTAGAGAGGAAAGGAGAAAAGAAGGGAGAGAGAGAAGGAGGAAGAGAGGGAGGGAGGGAAACAGGGAGACGGAAAGAGCCAGAAAAAAGGAGGGAGGGAGAGAGAGAGAGGAAGACAGAGGGAGTGAGGGAGAGAAAAGAAGGGAGGGAGGGAGAGAGGGGGAGGGAGGAAGAGAAAAAGAGAAAGAGAGAGAGGGAGGGAGGGTGCGAGAGAAGGAAGGAGAGAGGGAGAGAGAGAGAGACAGTAAATCAGGGAAAGCATCCGCACTGGCAGGGCTTGGAGCTGGAGAGGACATCAGGCCACCTCTTAAGGACTCCATCAGGGACTCGAATCTTCCTGTGTCTGCTGGGGGCAGGGCGGGACCCCGGAGCGCAGACTGGAGGGAAAGGCAGCTAGCTCTCCGTGCAGTCAGGACCCGTTGGACATGACGACTGGCTTGGGTCCGTTCACGCTTTGGCTGAAGCACTTGGCCTCAGTCAGGTGTAAACACAACACAGGGGGCGGGGGTGGGGGGGGGCAATGGAAAGGCATCTGAGCAACCTGGGAGCGGGCCTGTCTCTCCCAGGGTCCAGTGACCTGTGCTGACCTTCACCACTTGAGGGGCACAAGTAGGAGACAGGAGTCTCCCCGCTTTCTAGGTTGTCTCGGTAAGGGCGGGAGCACAAAGCATGTGATGCAGTTAAAATAATATAATATAATTATTGCCCTGTTTTGAGTTAAAAAAAAAAAAAAAGGCCTTAGAAACTGGCCTGAGCATCACTTACAATAACATCTCATGAAAACATACCCTCGTCTTCTTACGGTGACCACTTCTCCTGGTTTCTGCAATGGCAGGCATGGTTGCTTTTGTGTGTTCTTGAAGGACAAGGAGATGAACAAATCAATGACTTCATCCATCCCTCAAATATTCATTAACACCACCATCGTCAGGTGTTACGCTAGGTGCTGGGGATCGAGAGATAGTCTAGGGATGAAGGGGCTCGCAGTTGAGAAGACAGATACATAATTAGGGAATGACGCAGAATGGGGAAGAGAGATGTGAAGAGGGAGAAGAGGGAGATAAATACAGAAGACAAGACCAGTGGGATACCAACATCAAAGAGTCTGATGAGGGAAGAGGAACCAGCCTCAATACCCCAGAAATTGACACGAAGCCTTTGCAGAACAAACTCCACAACTAAAGGTAGAGACGAGGCCACATCGAAGAAGGTAGGAAGTATGGAGACAGGGCTTGGGAGAGAAATGGATCTTGGCTGCTGTGCTGGGGCGAGAGCCACAGTCACAGAGAAGGACGAGAGACAGGCTAGCACACAGGGGAGCACACAGGGAAAACGAACCCCCGTGGCTATTGGCCTATAAAGCACGAGGGGCTGAATTTCATGACATCTGGAAAAAGTGGGGCTTAAAGCCCAGAGTTTTAAGGTCACGGTGCTTGGCTCTGGGAAAGCCTGGAGATATTGTGCTGCTCTTAGAGAGAAGGCCGTCCAACAACATGCAGACACACAGAGTGGAAACAGTGATCTAAGGAGTACCTGGGGCACATATTGGGAGGTTATTCGCTCATTTGAGACCCCTCCTAGAAAAAAGAAACTGGCAGGTGCCATTTCCCTCCCCCACCCCTCAGCATAAGAACAGAGCAACCTGAAGGAACCAACACAGCCCCTACACTCACATTCACTATCCAACTTGCCCCTCCAAGGCCCCCCTTCCATGATCTGGTGGAATCACCCTTCCCAGTCATGCTTGACTCAGTCCCAGTGCAGTGAACCCATACACCCTCCTCCCCAGAAGACTGGCCCAAACTCTGAATGTCTCCTGACCCAAAAGTCTTCTGGAGCCTCGGTTCCAACAGCTGTGGTGACAGGTCTCATCTCACAAACAGACCAGAGCACACCTTGTCTGGTAGGGAATTTAAAGTAATGATCATAAGGATACTCCCTAGACTTGGGAAAAGAATGGAAAACATGAGTGAGAGCCTGAAAACAGAGATAAAGAATAACAGGGCAGAGATAAAGGGCCAACAAATGAAATAAGAAACAAGCTTGATGGAAGGAATGTACAGCAGACTAGAAGAAGCAGAGGAACGAACTAATGACTAGAAGACAGAGTAATGGAAAGTAATCACGCTGAACAAACCAGACAAACAATTATGCAATATGGTAATAGACTTAGGGAACTCAGTGTCTCCATCAAGTAATAACATTTGTATTAAAGGAGTCCCAGAAGAAAAACAGAGAGAAAAGGAGGCAGAAAGTTTATTTGAAGAGATAATAACCGAAAATTTCCCAAAGCTGGGGAAGGAAATAGATAGCCAGATCCAGGAAGCACAGAGAAACACCAACAAAATTTAAAAACGAAGCAGCTCCACACCAAGACATATTGTAATTAAGTTGGCACAACATAGTGATAGAGACAAAAATTTTAATGCAGCAACACAAAAGAGGCCAGTAACTTTCAAGGGAAAACCCATAAGGCTAGCAGGGGATTTTTGAGCAGAAATTTTCCAAGCCGGAAGGAAGTGGCATGACACAGTCAAGTGCTGAAGGGGAAGAAATCTGCAGCCAAGAATCCTCCATCCAGCAAGACTATCATACAGAACAGAAGGAGAGATAAAGAGTTTCCCAGACAAACAAAAACTCAAGAAGTTCATGGCCACTAAACCAGCCCTGCCAGAAATATTAAAGGGAACATTTTGAGTGGAAAGGAAAGACCAAAAGTGACAGCATAAAGGTTGGAAACACAAAAGAAGTAAACATAAATATTTCTTACAGAAATATCAGTCAAAGAACATACAAAATAAAAGGATGTAACATATAACAACATATACCGAACACATGGGGAAGAGAGAAGTAAAGAATGGGTTCAAACTTAAATGATCATCAACTGAATATAGACTGCTATACGCAGATCTTATATACAAAACATAATGGTAACCTTATATCAAAAACCACCTATAAACAGGCAAAGAATAAAGAGAAAGAAATCCAAATATATCACTAAAGAAAATCAGCAAACCAGGACAGAGAGAAAGACAAGAGAGGATCAGAGAAAATCTTCAGAAACAACCACAAAACAGGTATAAATGACAATAAATACATATCTATCAGTAATTACTTTGAATGTAAATGGACTACATGTTGCAATCCAAAGATAAAAGGTGACAGAGTAGATTCAAAAAACAAGATGCTGTCTATATGCTGTCTACAAGAGATTCGACTTTAGACCTAAAGACCCCTGCAGATTGAAAGTGAGGGAATGGAGGAACATCTATCATGGATGGACAAGGATGTCAAAAGAAAGCTGGAGTAGCAATGCTTATTTCAGACAAAACAGACTTTGAAGCAAAGACTGTAACAAGAGACAAAGAAGGACACTATATAAAAATAAGAAAGGATGGGAATGCAAGTTGGTGCAGCCACTCTGGAAAACAGTATGGAGGTTCCTCAAAAATAACTAAAAATAGAACTACCCTGTGACCCAGCAATTACACTACTAGACATTTATCCACGGGATACAGGTGTACTGTTTCAAAGGGACACATGCACCCCCATGTCTACAGCAGCACTATCAGCAATAGCCCAAGTATGGAAAGAGCCCGAATGTCCATCGATGGATGAATGGATAAAGAAAATGTGGTATATATATATATATATATATATATATATATATATATATATACATACATACAGTGGAGTATTACTTGGCGATCGAAAAGAATGAAATCTTGCCATTTGCACCTACATGGATGGAACTGGAGGGTATTATGCTAAGTGAAATTAGTCAGAGAAAGACAAAAATCATATGACTTCACTCATATGAGGTCTTTAAGAGACAAAACATGAACATAAGGGAAGGGAAACCAAAATCATATAAACACAGGGAGGGGGACAAAACAGAAGAGACTCATAAATATGGAGAACAAACAGGGTTGCTGGAGGGGTTGTGGGAGGGGGGAAGGGGCTAATGAGTAAGCAGCACTAAGGAATCTACTCCTGAAATCATTGTTGCACTATATAGTAACTAATTTGGACGTAAATTTAAAAAATTTTTTTTCAACGTTTATTTATTTTTTTGGGGACAGAGAGAGATAGAGCATGAACGGGGGAGGGGCAGAGAGAGAGGGAGTCACAGAATCGGAAACAGGCTCCAGGCTCCGAGCCATCAGCCCAGAGCCTGACGCGGGGCTCGAACTCACGGACCGTGAGATCGTGACCTGGCTGAAGTCGGACGCTTAACCGACTGCGCCACCCAGGCGCCCCTGGACGTAAATTTAAAAAAATAAAAAATGAAATTAAAAATAAACAAAAAAAATAAAAAAGGACAATCCAACAAGAAGATATAACAGTGGTAAATATATATGCACCCAAGATAGGAACACGCAAATACGTAAAACAGTTAATAACAAACATAAAGGAACTAATCGATAATTGTACAATAATAGGAGGGGACCTAACACCCATATACATCACAGGACAGATCATGTAACAGAAAATCAACAAGAAAACAATGGCTTTGAATGACGCACTGGCACAGATGGATTTAAGAGATATATTCAGAACATTCCATCCTAAAACAGAACACACATTCTTTTTAAGCGCACATGAAACATTCTCCAGAATAATCACATGTTACCCCACAAAACAAGCCTCAACAGATACAAGAGGATTAAAGTCATATACACATCTTTTCTCACCACAACACTATAAAACTGGAAATCAACCACAGGAAAAAAATCTGGAAAGACCACAAATGCATGAAGGCTGAACAACATGCTCCCAAACAATGAATGGGTCAACCAGGAAATAAAAGAAGAAATTAAAAAGCACATGGACACAAACGGAAATGAAGACACTAAAGTCCAAAACTTTTGGGTTGCAGAAAAAGTGATTCTACAGAAATACAGCCCTACATCAAGATGCAAGAAAAATCTCAAAGAAACGACCCAACCCTACACCTAAAGGAGCTAGGGAAAGGGCAACAAAGAAAACCTAAAAGCAGCATGAAGAAGGAAATAATAAAGATCGGAGCAGAAATAAATGATATAGGAACTAAAAAACAAACAATAAAACAGATCAAGGAAACGAGGAGCTGAATCTCTGGGGGAAAAAAATCGGTAAAATTGATACACTCCTAGACAAATTTATCAAGAAAAAAGAGAAAGGTCTCGATTACATTAAAAATCACTAAAGAGGAGAGGAGAAGTAACAATCACCACCACGGAAATACAATGTACCAACAAATTGGACCGCCTCAAAGACACGGTTGAATTCCTAGAAATACACTAACTACAAAAACTGAAAGGAAAGGACTACAAAATTTCATCAGACCAATAACCAGCCAAGAAATTGAACCAGTAATCAAAGATCTCCCAACAAACGCAAGTGGGATTTATTCCTGGGTGGCAAGTGTCATTCAATATCCACAAATCAATCGACATGATACATCACATCAATAAGGGAAATGAAAAGCATCGTATGATCATTTCAACAGACACAGAGAAAGCATCTGACAGAGGACCGCATCCATTCGTGATAAGAACCCTCCACCAAGTAGGTTTAGAGGGAACATACATCAACACGATAAAGGCCATTTACGAAAAGTCCACAGCTAACATCGTCCTCAATGCAGAAAACCGAAGAGCTTTGCCCCTAAGGTCGGGAACAAGCCAAGGATGTCCACTCTCACTGTTTTTATTCAACATAGTACCGGAAGTCCTAGCCGCAGCCATCAGACAACAAAAAAGGAACAAAAGGCACCCAAATCAGTAAGGAAGAAGCCAAACTTTCACTGTTTGCAGGTGACATAATACTATATATAGAAAACCCCACGTCCCCCCCCCCAAAAAACCGCTAGAACCGACACACAAATTCAGGAGAGTCACAAGTTACAACATCAACGTACAGAAATCTGTTGCATTTCTGTCCATTAATAATGAAGCAGGAGAAACCGAAATTAAGGAAACAATCCCATTTACACGAACCTAATTGCCAGGTCCCCGGGGGCCCCCAAGATCCCTCATTCAGCCCCCTACTCCCGGATCCAGGCCTCACCTCCACCTTAAAGCCACTCTTTCTCCGTCTGTCAAAACTTACCTAGACTCCCATTCATTTTTTAGGGTTTTAGCCTCAGCAATAAATCACTTGGCTTTTTTCCCCCACTTCCTTTGAAATGGTTGTCGGGCACCCTGGACAAACCGCCTCACGAAGACGTGTGGTTTTGCAAGGCCCTGTGGAGTCAAGAGGGCCTCGATTCAGAAATCAACCTCATCTCTGACAAGGGCATGTGTGACCCCGAGGCCGGCTGAAGAGGAAAACTTGGGGAAGGCAAGATTTCCTAGACGCCGACTGGCCCGTACTCATCCATGTAATCACCGTCTCCTCCATCGCTGACTTTTTCTGTCCCCTGCTCTGTAGGGTCTGTTCTTCTTGCGTCAAGAGTAGGTGACACATTGGGGCGCCTGGGTGGCGCAGTCGGTTAAGCGTCCGGCTTCAGCCAGGTCACGATCTCGCGGTCCGTGAGTTCGAGCCCCGCGTCGGGTTCTGGGCTGATGGCTCGGAGCCCGGAGCCTGTTTCCGATTCTGTGTCTCCCTCTCTCTCTGCCCCTCCCCCGTTCATGCTCTGTCTCTCTCTGTCCCAAAAATAAATAAAAACGTTGAAAAAAAAAA
>NW_024419674.1:0-5489 GCF_014898765.1 Herpailurus yagouaroundi
AGTCCATTCAATGGTGATTCCATTCAATTCCATTCGATGATTCCTTTTGATTCCATTCGATGATGATGGCATTCGATTCCTTTCAATCATTCCCTTTGATTCCATTCAAAGGTGATTTCATTCAAGTCCATTCGATAATTGCATTCGATTCCATTCTATGATGATTCCATTCGAGTCCATTTGATGATTCCATTCAATTCAAGTCAATGATGATTCCATTCGATTCCATTCGATGATTCCATTGGATTCCATTCGATGATGATTCCATTCAAATCCATTCGATAATTCAATTCAAGTCCATTCGATGATGATTCCAATCGAATCCATTCAAAGATTCCATTCAGTTCCATTCGATGATTCCCTTAGATTCCATTCGATGATTCCACTTGATTGCATTTACGATGATTCCATTCGATTCCATGTGATGATTCCATTCAATTCTATTCAATGATGTCTCCATTTGATTCCATTCGACCATGATTGCCTTTGATTCCATTCAATGATTCCATTCGGTTCCGTTTGATGATGATTCCGTTCGATTCCATTTGATGATTCCATTTGATTCCATTGGATGAGTCCATTCGATTACATTCGATGATTATTCCATTCGAGTGCATTAGATGATTCCATTCGAGTCCATTCGATGATTCCATTCGATTCCATTCGATGTTGATTCTGTTCAAATCCATTCGATGATTCCACTCGATTCCATTCGTTGACTCCATTTGATCCCATTCGATGATTTCCTTTGATTCCCTTTGATGATCATTCCATTTGATTCAATTCGGTGATTTCATTTGATTCCATTCAGTGATGTTTCCATTCGACTCCATTCGATGATGATTCCATTCGACTCCATTCGATTATGATTTCATTCAATTCCATTCGATAATGATTCCCTTCGAGTCCATTCGATGATTCCATTCGATTCCATTCAACGATGATTTGATTCGTGTCCATTCGATGATTCCATTTGATTCCACTTGATGATGATTCCATTCGAGTCCATTTGATGATTCCATTCAATTCCATACTCCGATGATTTCTTTTGAGCCCACTCAATGCTTCCACTCGATTCCATATGATGATGACTCCATTCGATGAAATTCGATGATGATTCCATTCGCTTGCTTTCGATGATGATTCCACTTGAGTCCGTTAGAAGATTCTATTCAATTACATTCCATGACGATTCCGTTCGAGTCCATTTGATGATTCCATTAGACTCCATTCGACGATGATTCCATTCGATGTTATTCGATGATTCCATTCGATCTCATTCGATGATGATTCCATTCAACTCCATTCGATGTTTCCATTCGAGTTCATTCTATTATTCCATTAGATTCCATTCGATGATGATTCCATTCGATTCCATTTGATGATTGCATTCTATTTCATTTGATGATGATTCCATTCGAGTCCACTCGATGATTCCATTCGAGTCCATTTAATGAATCCATTGGTTTCAATTCTATGATGATTACATTGGATTCCATTCGTTGATGATTTCATTCGGTTCCATTCAATGATGATTCCATTCAATTCCTTTCAATGTTTCCATTCAATTCCATACGATGATGATTCCATTTGATTTGATTCGACAGTGAGCCATTCGATTCAATTCCATGATGATTCTATTTGATTCAATTGGTTGACATTTCCATTCGATTCCATTCGATGATGATTCCCTTTGATTCCGTTCAAAGATGATTCCATTCTAGCCCATTCAATCATTCCATTCGATTCTATTCAATGATGATTCCATTCATGTCGATTTGGTGATTCCATTTGACTTCATTTGATGATGATTCCTTTCAAGTTCATTAGATGATTCCATTCGATTCCATTTGATGATGATCCCATTCGAGTCCATTCAGTGATTCCATTCGTTTCCATTCCATGATGATTCCATTCCTTTCCATTCAATGATTCCATTCGATTCCGTTTGATGATGATTTCATTCGAGTCCATTTGATGATTCCATTTGATTCCATTCGATGATGATTCCATTCGAGTCCATTCGATGATTCTATTCGAATCCATTTGATGATTTCTTTTGATTATATTTGGTGATGATTCCATTGGAGTCCATTCAATGATTCCATTCTATTCCAATCGATGATGATTCCATTAGAGTCCATTTAATGATTCCATTTGATTCCAGTCTCTGATGATTACATTCGAGTCCATACGATGATTCCACTCAATTCCATATGATGATGATTCCATTTGATTCCATTCGGTGATTCCATTCTATTCTATTCAATGGTGATTCCATTCGAGTACATTAGATGATTCCATTCGATTCCATTCAATGATGATTCTATTTGTGTCCCTTAGATGATTCCACATGATTCCATTAGATGATGATACTATTTGAGCCCATCCAATGATTCCCTTCGATTCCATTCGATGAGGATTCCATTCGATTCAATTCATTGGTGATTCTATTCAATTCAATTCTTTGATTCCATTCCATTCCATTCGACAATGATTCCATTCGATTTCTTTCGATGATTCCACTCGATTCCACTTGACATTGATTCCATTCGATTCCATTCAATGATTCCATTTGATTCCAGTGGATGATGATTGCCATCGATTCCATTCGATCACTCCATTCTATTCCATTTGATGATGATTACATTCGATTCCATTTGATGATTCCATCTGATTCTATTCGAGGATTCCATTTGATTCCATTCGATGATGATTCCATTCGAGTCCATTCGATGATTTCATTCGAGTACATCCAATGATTCCATTCGAGTCCATTAGATGATTCCATTTGATTCCATTTGAAAATGATTCTACTAGAGTCCATTCAATGACTCCATTCGAGTCCATTCAACAATTCCATTCGACTCCATTCGATGATTCCATTCGATTCCATTTGATGGTTCCATTCGAGTCCATTTAATCATTACAGTCGAGTCCATTTGGTGATTCCACTGGATTTCTTTTGATAATGATACCATTCAATTACATTTGATGATGATCCCATTCAATTTCATTTGATGATGATTCCATTAGAGTCCATTCGATGATTTCATTCGAGTCCCTTCATTGATTCCATCCGATTTCATTGGATGATGACTCCATTCGAGTCCATTCGATGATTCCACTCGATTCCATTAGATGATTCCATTGGAGTCCATTTGATTGTTCCATTCGATTCCATTCGATTCCTTTCGAAGATTATTCCATTTGAGTCCATTCGATGATGATTCCATTCCATTCCATTCGATGATTCCGTTTGATTCCATTCGATGATTCCCTTCGATTCCTTTCTTTGATGATTCCATTCCATTCCATTCAATGATTCCATTCGAATCTATTCCATGATGATTCCTTTCGATTCCATTCGCTGATGTTTCCGTTCAATTCCATTCGATGATGATTCCATTCGATTCCATTCATTGAGGATTCCATTTGATTCCATTCAATGATGATTCCATTCTATTCCATTCAATGATTGCATTCAATTCCATTCAATGATTATCCCATTAGAGTAAACTCAACGATTCCATTCAATACCATTCGATGATGATTCCTTTTGAGTCCATTCAATGATTTCATTCAAGTCCATTTGATGATTCCTTTCAATTCCATTCTATGATGATTCCATTCGAGTCCATTCGATGATTCCATTCGATTGCATTCGATGATTCCATTATATTCCATTCAACGGTGATTCCATTCGAGTCCATTCCATGATTCCATTAGAGTACATTTAATGATTGCTTTGTTTTCAATTCGAAGATGATTACATTGGATTCCATTCTATGATACCATTCGATTCCATTCAATGATGATTCCACTCAAATCCATTGGATGATTCCATTCGTGTCCATTCGGTGATTTCATTAGATTCCATTCGAGGATGATTCCATTCGATTCCATTCGATGATTCCATTCAATTCCATTCGATGATGATTCCATTCCAGTCCATATGATCATTCCATTTGATTTCATTCGATGATGATTCCATTCGATTCCATTCGACGATTCCATTCTATTCCATTCGATGATGATTCCATTCGAGTCCATTCGATGATTCCATTCGAGTCCATTTAATGATTCCATTGGGTTCAATTCAATGATGATTACATTGGATTCCGTTCTATGATTCCATTCAATTCCGTTCATTGACAATTTGATTCCATTCGATGATGATTCCATTTGAGTTCATTCGATGATTCTATTCGATTCTCTTCGATGGTGATTCAATTCTATTATATTGGATGATTCCATTCGATTCCATTTGATGTTGATTCAATTCGATTCTATTCGATGATGATTCCATTGGATTTCACTTGATGATTCTATTCGATTCCATTCAATGATGATTCACTTCTCGTCCATTGGATGATTCCATTTCATTCCATTCGATGATGATTCCATTCGATTCCATTCGATGATTCCATTTGATTCCATGCGACGGTGAGCAATTCGATTCAATTCCATGATGATTCTATTTGATTCAATTAGATGATGTTTCCATTCGAATCCATTCCATGATTATTCCATTGGAATCCATTCGGCGATGATTCCATATGAGTCAATTCAATGATGATTCCATATGGGTCCGTTCGATGATAATTCCATTTGATTTCATTCGATGCTTCTATTCTATTCCAGTCGATGATGATTCCGTTGGAGTCCATACGATGATTCCATTTGATTTCATTTGATGATGATTCCATTCGATGATGATTACATTGGATTCCATTCTATGATTCCATTCAATTCCATTCGTTGATGATTCGATTCCATTCAATGATGATTCCATTTGAGTTCATTCGATGATTCTATTCGATTCCGTTCGATGGTGATTCAATTCTATTATATTGGATGATTCCACTCGATTCCATTTGATGATTATTCCATTGGAGTCCACTTAGTGAATCCTTTAGATTCTACTCGACGATGATTCCATTCGAGTCCATTCGATGATACCATTCAATTCCATTCGTTGATGCTTCCATTCAAGTGCATTCGATGATATCATTCGATTCCATTTGATGATAATTCCATTTGATTCCATGCGATGATTCTATTCGATTCCATTCAATGATAATTCCATTCAATTCAGTGATTCCTCTGGACTCCATTTGATGATGATTCCATTCAATGATTCCATTCGATTCTATTCGAAAATGATTCCATTTGAATCCATTTGATGATGATTCCATTAGATTCCATTTGATGATTCCATTCGATTCCATTCGACGATGATTCCATTCGATTCCGTTTGATGATTCCATTCTATTCTATTCGATGATGATTCCATTCGATTCCATTCGATGATGATTGGATTCGATTCCATTTGATGATTTCATTTGATTCCATTCGTTAATGATTTCGATCAATTCCATTCGATGATTCCATTCGATTCCATTCGATAATGATTACATCCGAGTCCATTCGATGATTCCCTTTGAGCCTGTTCGATAATTCCATTTGAGTCCAACCAATGATTCCAT
>NW_024419675.1:0-5134 GCF_014898765.1 Herpailurus yagouaroundi
TGGGCACCTTTGCTGGTGTTTTGGCCGCCGGTACAAAGGTGCCCAGAAATGCCACCCCCTGCCTCTGCAGACGGGCAGGTGACATTACTTCACTAGCTTTTGCCTTTTCTCTATAACCTTATAAAGGTTATAAGTCCCCAGAGGCTATGGTCCCCAGAGCGCAGTGATCACATCTCCCAGTAATGAGTTAGGATCATGTCTGGGGCCGTCCTGGAGCCTGGGCCACAGAAGTGACCCACGGCCAGGCCCCTTGTGTCACAGAGAGATATTCTGGCAATGAATATGGTAAATAGCAGTGGGGGGGGTCACCTGAATACAGCAACATGTCCATTTTTTCATCTGAAAGAGAAATAAATGACAGAGAGGTAGGTAGATAGATAGATAGAGAGATACATAGATAGGGAGATACATAGATAGATAAACAGAGACAGAGAGAGCACACAAATGATAAAGCAAATGGGGAAAATGTTCCCAACAGGCAAATTTGGGTAAAGAGCATATGGACGCTCGTTCCATAGAACTTTCTGCAAGTTTGAAATAAAATAAAGTGTTTCAACAAATAGAAAATAAAACGTTCGCCATCAGGAGGAGGTGTCATGGATCTTTTTCTGCCACAACGTATGTCTGCTTTTCAAGTTCCTGCCACCGACCGTCTATAAAGCACTACCCTGACTCCAGGCGGCACCTCCCACAGAACCAAGAAGAGACCAGGATTCTGCACCCCGCTTAGCAGCCCAGAGATGGGGCGGCTCTGGGGTTCTTCCTTAGAGCCTGGTGTCCCCAGGAGTGGGAGCCAGAGCTGAGGGACAGAAAGCACGATCACCCAGAGAGGGTACGCTACCATCTCTCCGTCTCCTTGGATCTTTTGGATCAAGAAGGGGCGCCTGGGGGGCTCAAGTTGGTTAAGCATCCGACTGCGGCTCAGGTCATGATCTCACACAGTGCGTGGGTTCGAGCCCCGCGTCGGGCTCTGCGCCGGCGGTGTGGAACCTGCTTGGGATTTTCTCTCTCTCTCCCTCTCTCTGCCCCTTCCCCACCTGTGCTGTCTCTCTTTCTCGCTCCCCCCGCCCCCGAAAATAAAGAAATAAACTGAAAAAAAAAAAAAAAAGAAGAGTTTTGCTTCTACTTCAAACACCTCAAGGTCCATAAACAGAGCCTTACCAACCTGTGCTTCTGGTTGTAGGGGCTGAGGGGTGGTGACCGTTCAGCCTTGCTAGATGCTGACCCCTTCAAAGCCAAGTATCACCCAGAATCCAGTTTTGCAGGAATCCGGGAGAAAGACTGGCTTGGCTTAGCACTGGAGCTGTGCTTCGTGGTTGTAAATTCTTCAAATTCCATTGTGCTAAGATTGCAGGTTTTTTCCTTGTGTTAGTTCAGGCTCCTGTAACCAAGTACCATAGACTGCGTGGCTTCTAAACAGCAGAAATTCATTTCTCATGGCTCTAGGGGGTTGGAAGTCTGAGATCAGAATGCCTCCGTGGTTGGGTTCTGGTGAGGGCCCTCCTCTGTGTCCTCGAATAGCAGAGGGCAGAGAGAGGAAGCAAGGTCTCTGGTGACACCTACGAGGGTATCGATTCCACTTCTGAGGACTCTACCCTCATGACCGCATCTAATCTTAAATACCTCCAGAGCCTTGCCTTCCTGATATCATCACGTGGGGGCAGGGGTAGGGTTTCAACATGCGAAGTAAAAAAAAATTTTTTTTATGTTTACTTATTTTTGACAGAGAGAGAGAGACACACACAGAGTGTGAGTGGGGGAGGGGCAGAGAGCAAGGGAGACACTGAATCCAAAGCAGGCTCCGGGCTCTGAGCTGTCAGCACAGAGTCGGACATGGGGCTCGAACTAATGAACGGGATCATGACCTGAGCTGAAGTCGGACGCTTAACTGACTGAGCCACCCAGGTGCCCTCAACATACAAATTTTAGGGGGACACAAACATTCAGTCGGTAACATTCCCCTAAGATGACGGAGACTTCCCAGGACCAGGACAGATTTGAACACTTGAACCTTACCCCCTCTCCTCTAGAAGTGATGGGTGGCATAGCAGGCAGGTGGGGGGGGGGTGCTGTTGAACAAAGGGGGAGTTTACATCACAGCTGCTGCCCTACCCCCCAGGCCCAAGGTAAACGCCAAGAATTCCAAGGTCCCCAGAGCCTGCCCAGGTATCTACTGAGCTGCAGATAAAAAGGACACAGGAAGGGAGTCTCAGATCCCAGATGGACTCCTGAAGCTGATTTTCAAAAGCCATGTGACTCCCGGGGCCCCTGGGTGGCTCAGTTGGTTAAGGGGCCAACCTCTCCTCTGGTCATGATCTCACGGTTGGTGAGTTCGAGGCTCGCGTTGGGCTCTGTGCTGACGGCTCAGAGCCTGGAGCCTGCTTCGGAGTCTGTGTCTCCCTCTCTTTCTCTGTCCCTCCCCTGCTCCCTCTCTGTCTCTCTGTCTCTCTCTCTCAAAAATACATAAAGCAATAAACATTTCAAAAAACAAAAAGACACGTGACTCCCAACTGTTCACTTTCTAGTTCAGAAAGCCAGGTGAAGAGGAGACATTGTACGGACCAAGGAGCAAAGCAGAGGAAAAGAAGCAGAGTGGAAGCCGGGTGTGGGAGGGAGGGGGTGGCCACGAATTCCCCATGCTGCTGGTAGGTGACCTTGGGGCCAAGCAGGGTGGAGAGGGGGCTGAGCTGGCAGGGAAGCCAGAACACAGAGGCCTTTTTTTTTTTTTAATCGTGCTAAAATATATACATACATATATATATATATATATATATACACATACATATATATATACGTATATATATATATACACACACAACACAAAATATCCGGTTGTTAATTGGACAACTCAGTGGCATTAAGCACATTCACATGGTTGGGCAACCCACCACCACCCTCTTGGGACCCTTTCCATCTTCCCAACCCGAAACTCTGTGCCATTACACGCTGACTCTCCCTTCCCCTTGCCCTCAGCCCCTGGCAAAATGTCACCTGTTAAGGAAATCTGCAAGACTGTGTCTGCCTCATGTCCACAAGGCTAAATTTACAACAACGAATTCTGGTGTGTGTGTGTGTGTGTGTGTGTGTGTGTGTGTGTGTGGTTTGTTTTCTGGGTGTTATTGTTTTTGTTTTTTTTTAGCAGGCGCGTAGGATTGCGAAATTCGCTAATTTTACTCAGCCACCGCGCAAAAACCACCAAAGACCGTCCTAGCAGCGCAAATCTTGGAGGGCCTGGGTGTAGACGCTCTCTGTTACCTACAGTCGTTGCAATGCTTTTTAGCCTGAAATTTCGGATTTATTCTCCTAAGAAAAATAAATCCCTTTCGGGTCTTTCTTCTGCTTTTGCGAGACTGTGCCCCCGACGCCTCTGGGGCAAGACCCACGAATTCAAAGCGTGACGGTTGTAAAGCATTGTGCTGCATACACAAAGAGACTTGGAAATTCTGCGAGTTGCGTTGCTTAAAGACAGGCTGTCTGTTAAGTGGAACTGAAAAGCTAATCCTGACCCAAGTGGCACAACTTAGTCCAGATGACTGATGAATAAATATTTCATAACCCAGTTTTACTTTTGGGAGATGGTGAACAGCGATGCTATGCATATTATATATGTCAAATGAATAGTTCCAGAGTATGTAACATAGGATCATATATTCCTCCCTCTAAGAATATCATGGTCTGTGAGTTCGAGCCCCGCGACAGGCTCTGTGCTGACAGCTTGGAGCCTGGAGCCTGCTTCTGATTCTGTGTCTTCCTTTCTCTGCCCCTCCCCTGCTCACACTCTGTCTCCGTCTCTCTCTCAAAAATAAACATTTAAAAAATTAAAAAAGAAAAAGAAAAAGAAAAAAAATATTAATCCACTAGAGATTGACAGCAAAGATCCCTTTGTGGGATTTAAAATGTCTGCTTTTAAAAAACATCCAGGGGCCAGAGACCTCAGAACACAACTTGACAGACACCGTCCTCCCCCAATCCGTGGGCTAGTTTCCCTTGAACAAAGGGCATCAAACTCATTTTTTTTTTTTAATGCAGAATTTTCCATACAAAGAAAACTAGATGACCGCACTTCTGGGTGACCATATTTGATCATACGACGTGATTTAGAATGAAATTATGTCTTTGGTAAAAAGCTATTTTCTACTTTACTCATTGAACAGCATTCATTTGTGAACTTAAGGTTCATATTTAGCTCAGTTGCATTTATGGCACAGGGGCTCATTTTCAAAGCAGCGGCACCGACGGAGGGTTCGCAGCCCGCAATTTTTAGCAGCCGTTGTATTTTCAAAAGGTTAACAACTCGTAGAACAAAATGTTTTCACTATGATTACTTTCTACTCACGATTTCCCAGCTATAATATTGACAGGAAGTATAATCCACCGGCCGGGGGGCGGGGGGGATCTTTCTTACTTTTCCAACCCCCCTCTCAGACAAGGCAATTTCGTCCCCCCCTCGTTTCTAACCTGGTTGGAGGAAGCGTAAGAGCTTTACAAAAAGTACCTGCGTATTTTGGTTGGGATTCTGGATTTCAAGTGAGTATAAAGGCAAATGGAAGACCCCCCCCCAAAAAAAATCCTTACTTGAGAGTCTATCACAGTGCCCTGAAAGTTAGTTATTTGAGAAATAGTACCTATCAAGAACCTGCAGAAGATGAGGCGTTCTGAGGTCCCTAGACGTGCAATATTAGACTCTGTGACAGTGCAACTGCGAGAAATTGATCTTACAAGAGTCACTTAGTCAACGAGTCAAGCAAACAACCCTCCCGGCCGGTAGTAAGTACATTTCAGGATGAAAGCTGCATTTCGTTAATAACGTCTCCCTAAATGTCCCCAGATCTGTGGACTTACACTTTGTGGTAAATTACTCTTGAGTTAGTAGAGGAAATAATCATGGCACGATGATGGTGGCAAACTACCGGCCGGTCGTGAAAAGGTGGGGCAAAGGAGCTGACAAATTCCTGAAAAGAGCAAATTAAATCACTTGTCAAGGGGCGTCTGGGTGGCTCAGTTGGGTAAGTGTTGAACTCTTGATTTTGCCTCGGGTCATGATCTCACGGTAAATGAGATTGAGCCCCACATCGGGCTCTGTGCTGACAGTGTGGGGCCCGCTTGGGATTCTCTGTGGCTCGCTCTCTGCCCC
>NW_024419675.1:5234-6322 GCF_014898765.1 Herpailurus yagouaroundi
AAAAAAAAAGTTTTAATAAATAAACCCTTTGTCAAAATATATCCTGGACAAGATAAAAGTAGCCCAAATCTGAAGTTTGAATTAAATTAAATTAAATTTAAATTGTGACCCTAGGAAACAAGTTTTGGAGTAGATGTCAAATTTCCTTAGGCCCCAAAATGATCATTTTCACCAATTCCCACCTCAGAAGGAGCTGTTAAATACGTTAATACTGTGAAAGAGAAAACAACATCTGAACGCTGTAAAGAAAAAAAAAAAGACAACCAAAAAACACAAGGTGGAGGGGGCCCCGTTAGGGCTTGTAAAAAATTTTTATAAATCCACATGGCTTTGGCCTATTAAAATATTTTACACTATTCAAAAAGCCGGGTGGAGGGGTTTCAAAGCATCTGGAAAGCATGCAAATTGTTTGAAAACCCTGCGTGGCAAATTCAGTCTGCAATTCCCATTCAGATGGGTCGCCAAGGACAATAAAGCCGCTTCTCTCCTCGGCTCGTTCACGGCGTGTCAGGTCCTTCCCTTTCTGTGACACTCCGGTCTCCGCAACGCGGAGGCCTGCGCAGAGTCACAAACAAGCGGTCTGGAGGGAAGGGGCTTTGCACTGCTGCGGGAGCAACCCCGCTTTCGTTTTCCAGATCCTCTGCGTGTTCAGGTTTCCCCTGGAGAACTGTGATCGCATCTTCGGGGGAATCACGCTCTGCTTTGCCATAGTCACAGAATCCCCCCCGATCTTCCACTACTCCAGTGACGGTAAGAACATAAGGACGTCCCGGGAGGCATCTCCTTTTCAAAAGAGACACCGATTTTCCTGAAGTGCAACAGCCCTCAATTTTGCATAGCAACCTTATCTGTTTAAGGTTAACAGCGTGGAGTCTTGGCTGGGCTCAGATCCGCCCAGGCGTCTCCGGAACCGGCCTTTGACTCCACCCTCCCGGTAACCTGCCCTCCCCGCCCGGGCAAAGCCGGTGCGGGCCGCCGCTGGGTCCGCGTCCGCCCTTCGCTGCAGTTCCGGCCGCCGCCCGCGGGGGGCGATGGCGAGGCGGGGGCGCGGGGCGCGCGCGTGCCGGTGGGCGGGTCCGCCCTCCGGC
>NW_024419676.1:0-4151 GCF_014898765.1 Herpailurus yagouaroundi
CAGTGTCCTCTGGCCTTCTGTGCCCCAGCCGGCCAGCCTGGGAGAGGCCCCATCACCCTGCCTCCTGTACCTGCAGGTGCTCTCTTGCCTTAGGGAGAGTGGGAGAGACCACGAGGTGCTTGAGACAGCTTTCTTCCAGTCCTGGTTTTATTGACTCCAAGGGGCTGCCAGACTTATAAATAGATGTTCTTGAGCTAAAAATAGCCTTGCTTTAGAGGCAGCCCAAGGCTTCTAGCTTTCAGCCTCTTGAGGGCTCCTAGGATGCTGGACTCAAGGACCCTGCCTCCTCTGGCAGCCCCCAGAGAGGGGCCGGCTCAGCTCCCCCCCACCTCCTGCTTCCTCTTCTCTCCCGGCTCCTGAAACACACGCATCCTGCACGCACACACACGCGCACACGTGCTCACACGCACCCACGCGGGTCGGGCCTGTGTCCCTGGCTTGGGCTCTCTGCTGCTTGGAAATTGGGAAGCGTCCCTAGGAATAAGCAGGCCAGGCCTGCGAGAAGGGTCCGATGCCCTGTGAGGTCACCGATCGGTCCGACCGCTCACCTGGACATGGGGAGCTACGTTCCCGGGAAATAACCTAGAGCGATGCTTGGCAGAGTGAGCTCAGTACCCAGGGGCTGCTGTTATAGTAATGGCCAAGCGAGCGTTGGAGTGACCCAGAGGAATCCTGTCTAAAAATCTGTCCCAGGAGAGCCCTGCCTGAACGGTCGGAGCTGTGGCTGTGACCACACATGGTGGGGTAACCTCAGCCCGGGCTGTAGCGGCTGACGGAGCCCACAGCCGGCACTCCTCCCGCTGCAGTCAAGTGCAGACACACGTAAGCCGCAGCAGCCCGGCCGCCCTGGTGGGAACCCAGTGGTTGGGGACAAACGTGGGTGAGTCGCACCGGTGCCTTCCACCAGATACCCTTGGGGGCCTTTGGTCCTTGTAGCACGCGTGTGTATTCCTTCAACAAATTATTTGAATAATAATTAAAAAGCCAGCTGCATCACGCTCTAGAGCTAGGCCCCCATTTCTGTTGGGAAGGAAAGCCATCGTGTGGTGTGTCCATGGTGCGCCCGCTGGCATGCACACGAGGGCTGCAGGGAAGCGGTGAGCTACTCCAGGGGTTATGCCTGGGGAGTGGGATGGGGAGGGGTTGAGGGGCAAAGCTGAGTTTTTACTGGACGTCGTAGTTCTGAGGTCTTTAGATTTTCCCTGGGATGTGACCGCAAACAAGGGGGCGCTCCTCCGGCACGGCTCCCCCACCGGGCCCAGGCTGCCCTCTGGGTCAGGACTGTGAGCCCCGGGAAGTGGGTTTTGTGGGCCCATCCCCAGCACCGTGGTGTCGGACGCCTCTAGGGGCCGCTGCCCCATCTCTACTCCACCCTCCACCAGCGTGAAGAAAGAGGCAACCAGAGGCATGGAGAAAACATCCATCTCAGGATTTATTACAACACGTCGTTTCCAAATACAAAAGAAGGGGACAGGTCGGGGAGCAGAGTGTGGCCGCGCTGGGGGACGGGCTCTGAGGCAGGGGCGGGCCGCCCAGTCCAGAGAGACCAGGAGCCATGCGGGGGACCTGCCACCTCTCCTCCGCTGGACTTTCCAGCAAATATTAGGAGGGGGCGGATCCAATGTGGGGCAACCCCCAATGCCAGGGCCGGGGGAGTGGGGGGGGGTGGGGAGGTATGGGGGGGGAGGAGGGCCGAGAGACTTGGGAGAGGGCTGGGGCCCGGCCCCCGCCCCGCCTTGGGCAGTGCGTGGAAGTGGCCAGGGAGGGGCTTGTGCCAGGGCCCGGTCCCCCCAGGACAGGAGAGGGGGTGGCCGAGACAAGGCCTCCCCCCAGTGCAGCTGCTTGCTTTGGGGTGACCCGTGCCTCAAGGGCAAGAGCCCCCCACACCTCAGGACAGAAGTCACAAGAGATGCTGGCCGGCCTGAGAAAGGGCAGAGGGAGGAAAGGACCAGGACTGCGGGACCTGCCTCCAGAGTTTTGGGGCCCAACCAGTGGCCCCAGACCACTGTCTCCTGGACAGCACGGGGGTGGGGGCGCGGAGGCGGGGACCAGTGCATCCTCCACACCCAGGGTCACCTCAGAAACCCAACGCGATAGACAGACAGAAGGCAAATTTACATAATCAATAATAATAATAATAAACCAATAATAATAAATACTTAAACCTCTAATCCATAGATTGCAAACACAACAATGATAGCTTATTTTCTTGGGGAATGGGGTGGGGACGGAGGGAACCGGAAAGGGCTTTTGCTTAAAGGGGGGATGGCAGGTGCACAGAGCTGCAGGTCAACAGAAGAACAAACAGAAGAAACAGCCACAGAGGCCACTGCCTGAGGACTCTGTCCTCTCCAGCCACCCCTCCTACCAAGCCCCTGGCCTCTTCCCAAGGTGACCAGCCCCCACCCCTAGACTCTAGGACATCTGAAGATTGGGGGTCATCTACTCCTGCCTCCAAAAGCCGTGGGTCCCTGTGACCTGAGAGGGTGTGGGGCAGGGGGTGGCTGGGGTTTTTTCCCTGCCTTTCCCACCAGGCTGGCCCACTCGGGGCCGAAAAGCCCCCGGCACACCACCTGGAAGACCCCAGGGAGGCTACAGAGGTGAGTGCTCCCCAGGAAAGGGGAGTATAGGAGCTGCTCTTCTCCGAGGACCCCAAGGGGCAGGGGCAGGACTGGGGGCCACCTCTTGCACCTGCCTGAGTCAGGGGTCCTTATCAAAGCTGAGGACCCCCGCCCCCAGAAGCACAAGGGTCTGACTGGTGCTTAACTGCCTCCTCCCACTGCGAGGCAGCCAGCTCCTCGTGGAGAAACACCCCCCCCCCCGCCCCACCTGCAGGAACATACCTGAATTCCAAGTCTGACCTGGGGCCTGGGGCTGGGTGCAGGAAGAGCCCAGAACAAGACTCTAAATCCATCTGCCCTCTGACCAATGGAGCCAGCACTGGCTAGCCCAGCTCCTCCCGCCTGATTGCCCCAGGGGCCAAGCTCCTGTACTCCAGCTGTTTCCCCAACCTGGCAGGTGGCGCTGGGGGCACCTGCAAAGTGGAGGAGAGGGGAGCAGTGTCTACCCAACAGCCTTGCTGAACCCATGAAACCGGACCTGGGCTCAGGCAAGGGTGGGGGGGGGCACTCTACCTCCATCCCTGCCCTGGGGACCCACAGCTTCTGACACTCAAGAGCCCCCTTCACTGCGCCCCTACCCTGTTCTATCCCCAGCCCCTCTGAACACCCTAGCCTCTGCAGGCCCAATGCCTGTAACACCAACCAGGCAACGGGGCGGGGGAGGGGGGGCGATAGGAGGGCAGGTGAGGGGGAGCCTCCAGCCGGCAGAGCCTCCTCTGCCACACCCCAGCTCCTGGCACACTTCCCCCACCTAGGCTTTGGTGCAGAGCCTGAGACAGGAGCAGAAGAGGAGGAGTGGAGAGGAGGGGGCGGGGAGGGACAGGGAGGTTCTGAGGCTCAGTTTGTGGCAAAGTTTTTTTTCTCCTTTTTCCCCCCTTTTCTTATGTAAAAAGTGCACAAAAGCTCGGCAGCCTCTTTGCAACGGTCAGCAGTGTTTCCTGGGGGAGGGAGGGGGCAGGGAGGGGACCCCAGGCCTGGCACCCCAGCTCGGGACTGAAGGTGGCCTCATATTGCTTAGAAACGGGTGTTTCAGTTTAAATACCAGACAGTAAAAATAGAGCTCCGAGGACCGCCCGCACTGTTGCCAAATCATTGCCAGAATGAACAGCTTAAATAAATAAAAAAATCGAAATATTTACTTCTCGATAAAAATCGCAGTAAAACCATTTACCTTTCTTTGCATTATATATAATATATATTTATAGTGGGCCCGGCTGCTGGCGGCCCAGACCAGGGGGCGGAGGGCAGCGGAGCGCCGGGCGCCGTTCCCCGGCCGCCGTCAGGACACCTCGATGACCTCCACGCTGCCCGAGAAGCTGGCCTGCTTGCCCAGGGCGGCCAGCTCCTCGCCGCGCGCGCGCCCCTCCACCATGCCCTCCTCGAACTCCATCTGGCAGCTTCGGCGCTTGAATTGCGTCTCCGGGGCCGGCTCCTCTGGCCAGCCGGTCCGCGCGTCCCGGACCTCGGCCCGTGCCGCCTCTCGCCGCCGCAGGTCGCCGCCCCCCGCGCCCTGCGCGCCCGCCCGGCCAA
>NW_024419677.1:0-747 GCF_014898765.1 Herpailurus yagouaroundi
CTATAAACATTGGGGTACAAGTGCCCCTATGCATCAGTACTCCTGTATCCCTTGGGTAAATTCCTAGCAGTGCTATTGCTGGGTCATAGGGTAAGTCTATTTTTAATTTTTTGAGGAACCTCCACACAGTTTTCCAGAGTGGCTGCACCAATTTGCATTCCCACCAACAGTGCAAGAGGGTTCCCATTTCTCCACATCCTCTCCAGCATCTATAGTCTCCTGATTTGTTCATTTTGGCCACTCTGACTGGCATGAGGTGATATCTGAGTGTGGTTTTGATTTGTATATCCCTGATAAGGAGCGACGTTGAGCATCTTTTCATGTGACTGTTGGCCATCCGGATGTCTTCTTTAGAGAAGTGTCTATTCATGTTTTCTGCCCATTTCCTCACTGGGTTATTTGTTTTTTGGGTGTGGAGTTTGGTGAGCTCTTTAAAGATTTTGGATCCTAGCCCTTTGTCCGATATGTCATTTGCAAATATCTTTTCCAATTCCGTTGGTTGCCTTTTAGTTTTGTTGGTTGTTTCCTTTGCTGTGCAGAAGCTATTTATCTTCATAAGGTCCCAGTAGTTCATTTTTGCTTTTAATTCCCTTGCCTTTGGGATTGTGTCAAGTAAGAAATTCTATGGCTGAGGTCAGAGAGATCTTGTCCTGCTTTCTCCTCTAGGGTTTTGATGGTTTCCTGTCTCACATTCAGGTCGTTTATCCATTTTGAGTTTATTTTTGTGAATGGTGTGAGAAAGTGGTC
>NW_024419677.1:757-6256 GCF_014898765.1 Herpailurus yagouaroundi
TTGCTGTCCAGTTCTCCCAGCACCATTTGTTAAAGAGACTGTCTTTTTTCCATTGGATGTTCTTTCCTGCTTTGTCAAAGATGAGTTGGCCATACGTTTGTGGGTCTAGTTCTGGGGTTTCTATTCTATTCCATTGGTCTATGTGTCTGTTTTTGTGCCAAAATATTGTAAATTTAAAGATAAGACACATGTGAGGGTAAATATGAAAAATTAGTACGTGAATGCTATGTGTTCTAATAAAGTTAAAAAAGAAACAGAACAAAATAAATGGTAAATGAAGAAAGTAAAAAAAAAAAAAGAAAAAATCTTTTTTATTGCCACATAGATAATTGGTGAATGTCAAAAATATTCTTTAAAGATGATGAACTATGTGTAAAAATCTAAATGTGGAAAGAGGAGATGAAATTCTAATATAAAAGTACCACTGGAAAAGAAACAAAAGCCTTTCTAGACACCAAAATACAACCTAGAGCATATAGCAGGAAACCCAATTAGCAGGACAGAAAATACTAAAGCTGAAGCTGAATAAATCAAATATATTAGTAAATACAAATAGGCTTAACCTTAACTTACTCTTTAAGGGAAAATGTTTTCAGGTTAATTCAAAAAGAAAAATCCAATTATATTCTATATAAAAAAAGGCTTTTAGAATACAGTTATTCAGAAAGACTAAAAATAAAAGATGAGTGAATGTATAGCAGGTAAATACAACAAAATAGGCTTTGGCATCTCAATATCTAAAGGTACAATTCACACCAAAAGAATCAAAAGGAAAAAGAACAATACTTTATAATGCTAACAGGCCTAACACTGTTTCACAATGAAAGCAGAATAAGTTTGATAATCTATATGCCAAGTAACATAGCAACAACTTTAATAAAATAGAATTTTAATAAAATAGGAATTGCAAACAGAAATGAGGTAATGTTAGACAACTTTCATACACCTTTATTGTAAGATATTTCACATGAACACAAAAAAAATAACACAAAAGAACTTCTCAGGTGCACATATTCATAAAACAGTGATAGCATATTCACAAAGAGAAGCTCAAGTTGCATGAAATGGAAATAATACATTAGTCACAATGCAACAAAACTATAAATAAACAGAAATCAGAATGGCAATAAAAATACTTCCACAGAAATCTTTTAAGCTCTCTATTAAATTACGTTTGGGTCTAAGAGGAAATAAAAACCAAAATGCACATTATTTAATAAATATTACAAAGAAAATGTAAGTTAACAAAATCTATAGGATACAATAAAATACAAAAGTTTCGATCTATAGGATGCAATTAATGATTAGAAGAAAATCCACTTTACTTTTTAATTTTTGTTTTGACAGAGAGAGACAGAGAGTGGGGGAGTGGCAGAGAGAGAGAGAATCTCAGGCAGGCTCCACACTGTCAGCACAAAGCCTGATGCAGAGCCTGGACTCAGGAATCATGAGATCATGACCTGAGCCAAAATCAAGAGTCAGACGTTTAACCAGCTTAGCCACCCAGGTGCCCCCCACATATTCTTTAAATTTATATAAATAAAAATAAAACATGAAAATAAGTAAATTAAGTTTATGGCTTAAAAAGAATAGGAAAAATCTCAAAAGAAATTGAAGGAAAAGAAACAAGGAATGACCTAACATGAATAAAAGCGAAAATTGAATTAGAAAACAAAAAAAAGAAATAGAACAAATGAATAAATATGTACTTGGATCATGAAAAAAATAACAAAATAAACAAATCCTTGGATTCTTAATAAAATAAAAAGAAGAGCACAAATACACAAAATAAATAAAAAGGTAAAAGGGCCACTTAAATAAAAGCAATCTCATAAGAGATGATTTTGCACATTAAGATGAAAAGTATTGATGACCATCACACATTTATCCGAATGGCCAAAATCCAGAACACTGGCAACATCAAATGTTGAAGAGGTAGTGGACCAACAAGAACTCTCATTCATTGCTGGTGAAAATGCAAAATGATGCAATCACTTTCAAAGGCAGCGTGGTACTTTCTTTCAAAATTAAGAATTCTTTTACCATGTTACCCAGCAATGGCACCCATTGGTACTTAAACAAACTGAGAACTTATGTCCACACAGAAATCTTCACTTGTGTAGATGTTTTCAGCAGCTTTATTCATGATTCACAAAGTTTGGAAGCAACCAAGATGTTCTGTAATAGGTGAATGGATAAATATTGCCAAAAATAAATGAGCCATCAAGACATGAAAAGACATCAAGGAATCTTAAATTCATATTGCTATATGAAAGAAACCAATCTGAAAAGGCTACATACTGTATGATTCCAGCTATATGATATTCTGGAAAAGGCAAAACTATGGAGACAGTAAAAAGTTGGGTGGTTTCCAGGGGTTAGGATGGAGGAAAGGATGAATAGGTAAAGCCCAGATGATATTCAGGGCAGTGAAACTATTCTGCATGGTACTATAACAATGGATATATATCATTATATATTTGTCAAAATGGTTAGAATGTACAACATCAAGAACGAGTCCTAATATAAATTACAGACTTTGAGTGGATGATGTATCAGTGTAGGTTCATTGACTGCAACAAAAGTGTCACACTCTGGTATGGAATTTAGATAGTAGAGGAGGTTGTGTGGGGAAAAGCAGTATTTGGAGATTGTGTAGTTTTCACCCAATTTTGTTATGAATCTACAATTGCTAAATAAATAAATAAATAAATAAATAAACACACCGATTTAAACAAAATCTTGGTGCAATGGATGGTTTAATGCATTTCTAAAATAAAAATAGAAGATTCTCAAATCACTGTCCCTCCAACAAGCATAGGCTCAGATGATTCAATGGGGAATTAATACTTAAACTTGATAACAATTATATAAAAAAAGAAAAAGCTACAGATAATTGATTAATCTTGATGCAAAAGTCCTAAGTAAAATATTAGCAAACAATCCAATAGCACTTTTCAAAATACATCAAGACCAAGTGGGTTTTATTATTGAAATGCAGGGATGTGTCATATTAAAACAAAAATCCTGTGATTTTCCTCAGAGATGAAGTCTAGCAAAGGTTTAATAAAAAATTCATTCTTGATATACAGACCTAAACCTTCAAAATTCTATTTTATAGGATCAAAAGCTGAATTTAGTGATTTGTCACGTATGTGCAATACCCAGTGCTCATCACAAGTGTCCTTCTTAATCCCCATCACTCATCTAGTCATCTCTCACCCACCTCCCTCCATCAACCCTTAGTTTGTTCTCTATAATTAAGAGTCTTTTGTGTTTCTTTCTCTTTCTTCTCTTCCTCCCCCTTCCCATGTGTTCATCTGTTTTGTTTCTTGAATTCCATATATGAGTGAAATCATATGATATTTGTCTTTCACTGATTGATTTATTTCACTTAGCATAATACATTCTAGTTCCATCCATGTCACTGAAAATGGCAAGATTTCTTTTTTTTTGATGGCTGAGTAATAATCCATTATATATATGTATATATACCTATATATGTATATATATATACATATATATACATATATGTACACACACACACACACCCACATCTTCTTTATCCATTCATCAGCCAATGGATATTTGGGCTCTCTCCATAGTTTGCCTATTTTGATAGTGCTGCTATAAACATTGGGGTGAATGTACCCCTTCTAATCTGTATTTTTGTTCCAAAAAAAAAGATCAAAGAACTTCGTTTTGAAAGCAACTTTGATAGTGATGACCTATGAGGTGGGAGAGTTACAATGTTTTGCTTCTTGGAAACTAGTGGTTAGTTAAGTATTTTTATATTACTTTTGTATGTTAGCAATTATTTATTAAAAAATTAAACTCTGCTTTAATAAACAGTAAGAGTAAAATTTATTCATATGGTTTCTAGCTATACAGAAATTTAATATTTTTGCCTGCTTGTTTCTTTGTTAATTTCGCTGGGAAAATGCAACATATAAAAAAATCTTAATTATATAATTTACCATGCTAGAAGAGAAGAAAAGCCATATCCATAGACAATGAACAAGCATTCGATCTAATTCAATATCCATTTTGATAGTATTAATTAGTAAATCCACATATTAGGAAACAATGAGAGTCATAAAACTAAAAGAGACAAGGTTGAATGATCTCCATTTGGAGATGATAGTATAAGTGTATGTTAAATTCTGCAAAAATATTTGCAAAATGAATTTTAAGTGAAGTAAATTTAGGTGCAGAGCAATTTACATAGTGTTATCTTTTGTATAAAAGGTAGCAACATGAGAATATATGCCCGTACTTGCTTATTTCCGCAAAATGAAAGCAGGACACATTGGCCAAATGAGTGAATATAGGGGAAAGGAGGAGTGGTGGCAAAAATAAAATGAAAAATGAGACTTCTTTGAATAAATCCTTTGAAAACATTTTTAGTGTTCAAATTATGTAAACGTTTTATGTACTTTAAGAAAATACAGAGGGGCGCCTGGGTGGCGCAGGCGGTTAAGCGTCCGACTTCAGCCAGGTCACGATCTCGCGGTCCGTGAGTTCGAGCCCCGCGTCAGGCTCTGGGCTGATGGCTCGGAGCCTGGAGCCTGTTTCCGATTCTGTGTCTCCCTCTCTCTCTGCCCCTCCCCCGTTCATGCTCTGTCTCTCTCTGTCCCAAAAATAAATAAACGTTGAAAAAAAAATTTAAAAAAAAAAAAAAGAAAATACAGAAAAAAAATCCTCAAATTTTGAAACTGAAAACAAATAGAAACAAATTAACCAAATTGCTAATTAAATTACATTAATATGATAATCACAGAAACATATTTCAGATAATTCAAACATATTATAGTAACTATAGATACTAAGGGAATATATTTTAAAACAAAAGAACTATAAAAAATCTTAATCAGGTTTTTTATTGTTAGAATCATATTGATATTGTAGTTTTGAAATGTTTCACATACAGACTAGAGCTAACAAGAAATATGCTAACATCATTAGAAAATAAGACTTTTATGTAAGAGAAAAAGAAGACTAGAAAACCATAGGGGGCTCCTGGGTGGCTCAGTTGGTTAAGCGTCCGACTTCAGCTCAGGTCAGGATCTCCCGGTCAGTGAGTTCGAGCCCCGCATTGGGCTCTGGGCTGATGGCTCGGAGCCTGGAGCCTGCTTCCCATTCTGTGTCTCCCTCTCTCTCTCCCCCTCCCCCGTTCATGCTCTGTCTCTGTCTCAAAATAAACGTTAACAAAAATTAAAAAAAAAAGAAAACTATAGAAGACATATATGCTAATGTGAAGTCAGAACTATAAATATTAATATGAGCTTATGACTTTTAAAATACATATTTATTGTTCTGATGAAAGAGCCCCAAAACAATAATATGTTAATGCACACAAGAAGTACCCAGAGACTGATTTCTAAATACCAGGCTCTAATAAAAGGAACCAGGACTCCTTACAGGAATGCTTGATTCCAGACCTGGGGCACCAAAAACAAAACAAAACAAAACAAAACAAAACAAAACAAAACAAAACAA
>NW_024419677.1:6266-15652 GCF_014898765.1 Herpailurus yagouaroundi
AAAACAAAACAAAACAAAACAAAACAAAACAAAACAAAACAAAACAAAATGCTAGGCAATTTTTCTGTGTGAGAAATCAAGGAATAAATTTGACAATATAGGTAAAGGGTCAAACGTTTAATCAAGGTTTTTGAGTAGAACTTTTGTTCAACCGTAACTGAAGAGAGAAATCTTGTTTTTGGTTTTCACAGACAAACACCAGCTAATAAAAGGGAGGAAATGAGAGAATACATTTTTTATGCAAGAATCATTCATGAATACTAAAATCATTAGGTAAAAGGTATTGGGGAAGAACATTTCCATGATATTTATAATAATTTGAAAGGGGAAAAGCATACTTTCTCCACGAATAATTTTGGGAGGTTTTCACCTTAAATGATCAAAATTAGCGTTAAAAACAGTAGGACAACTTGCTATTGGGACGTGACATTTTGTGTCATTTGATCTGATCCACTATGAAGTGTGCAGCATCGTCTATGTAGTATTACTGAAAAGAAACGTTTAGTATGAATTTCATTAAGCAGATAAATTTCCAATTTATAGCAACTATATGACACAGAAGAACTCATTAAGTAATGCCATAAGAAATGTTCGGCCAAATCCAGAATGTGGGACGTTCTATAAAACAACTTAGCCTAACCTCTTCAAAATTCCAATATTAGGGAAAAGGGAAAAAAGTGGGAAGACTATCCTGGACCAAAAGATACATCATTAAGAGTAATACATAGATTTTGATTGCTTTCTGGTTTTGAAAAATTACAATAACACATTTGGGAAAAATTGGGAAAATTCAAATTTGATCTGGGTGTTAGGTTATATTAAGAAATTATCAATTTTATTAGAAGTGAGAGTGGTATTATGGTTATAAATGTAAGTGTTCCTATTCAAAGGATCTGTGTTCTAAAGGATTCGGGAGTGAAGCACCATGCTGTCTATAACTTATTTTAATTGTTCACGAAATACATTTATTTGTGTTTGTATGTGTATAGCAAGAAGAGAGAGAAAGAGAAAGCGTATTTAGAAAAACATCAACAATTGTTCATACAAATTTGTGAGTATATATTATTTGTATTATACTTTTGATTTTTGTGTTTGTAATTTTTTTATCATAAGAAGTTGAGGGAAATTTATAATTTTGTAAGGAGGCAATTGTGGCTTTAAGATGGTTCAGTATTTTCCATTTCAATCTTTTATCACTAACTATCTGTAAGAATAAGGCCTTTTTCTAAGCCTTATAGAAGCTAAAGAAATGAATCAGATAGATTCCAGCATTCAAAGTGTATAGCCTGGGATGTGACAGGCACATTAAAACAAACTATGTTGTAACTCAGAGGAATAAACAATGTGTGACATAAAGGAATAAAAATACACATGGATAAAGTAACATGAATGTGGAAGGAATAAAAGATTATTTACTTAGAAGTAAATTCAAGAAAGCCTGTATCTAGGAAGTAAGATTTTTAACTAAACACAAGAAATAGATACACCTCTCAAGTTCACTAAAAATCCTGTTTCAATAGTAAAAAATATTTGATAATTGAATTCAGCGACTCCCAGAAGTGATTCTTGTTTAGACGTTGTTTTGGCCAGCCAGTACACGTAGTAAGTTTTCATACTGTATACAATTTTATCATCTTATTAAGTGAAAAGAGGTGACATAAGAGCATGAACTTGAAGCTAAAGGCCATTTAATTTTCAATAATGGCAATTCCTTTCACTTCTATAGTGCTTTCATTGTTTCAAGGGCTTTGCCCTGCTTGTCTCAAATTGTTTCACAATATCCCTGTGGGTTAAATGATGTGGACATTATGATCCTGTAAATGCACAAACTGAGATATTTTTAGGTTGTACCTTGCAGACATGTTACCTTTTATGTAGAGAGGAATTAAGAATAATCCTATCACATAGTAGATACTCAGTACAATTCTAAATGAACATTGAACCAATCAATGAATGAGCAAACAGTGAACGTGTGAACTAGTTGGTGGGGAAAATGCAAGGGCTCTGTCCCGCAGAATCTCTCCACTTCTCCCCTGTGCTTAGCGAGTTGTTCATTTTCTAGATGGGCCAAATAGGTGTTATGAATAAGTGAAATATTTCTGTTTCTGAAAGGCAAAGGGCCATTTGGGATGTTTTTACCTTATTGTACCCAGAAGGACAACTTCAGATTTAAGTCTAAATTTCTTGACAATGTTCTCAGACCAAAGCATAGCAGTCTAAAATAGTGCTGACAGCTGTTATATTTTAAATTGCCTAAGACTGGCATCTAAAGACTAAGGAGTAAGTTAAAACAGGTAAGCAAGCCATTGTTTACGAAGGAGAATTTTCCAGTGTAATCATCTTAGAAAACTTCCTATTTCTTCAAAAGTCACGTTTACGTACACATTTTAATGCAAATCGTTACATCTATTTTTGAGTGGGGCTCAGAATTAATTTTACCTCTTTGCTATGTAATGGCTCATTTCCTAGCTTGCTTATAAAAATATGGATTCTGGGTAGGTACAAATGCAAAGGTATTGTTATAAAAGCAGTCATAAGTTATGTCACTAAATGAAAGGCACATTGAAGGATTATTGCTGTATTTTTTTATTGTCTTTCTCATCAACAACCTACTAAAATTTTATGGCACCTCGAATTCTGTTAGTCTCAAAAATTTGTTTTCAGGAACCATAGCTACATTATTTTCAACTCAGTTATTCTGGTAACTCAAGCCATGTAATAATCACTCAACTCTGAGAATCTTTTCTTTTTTTTAATTTGCTTGTATCTACATTATAAAGCACTGATAAGCTTATGAAACTATGTTTTAATTAAAGAAAAAATGAAGAATATACGAATATGTATTGTGCACTAACTTAGTACTGCCCTGTTGTAGGTTCTGTGAAACACAAAAGAACTCTACTGTTTACCCTTAGAAGTTACTTTCAAATTGCTACTGCTCTTTAACTGAGAATATATGAACCTAAGAACCTGCAGACTTAATGTGGCTTCTGACAGTGTTTACTTGATGTTGTAAGCACACACTCTGATGAATCCATGAATTCTACTCCTGATACCAATATTGTACTCTATGTTAACTAGCGTTTAAATAAAACTTTAAAAAGAAAAAAAGAACATGTGTGCACTACATATTAGAGCTTTTCTTTTTGTTTTAAGGGCCAATTTACCAGCACCCTGTCAGGCAGCTCTTGCTGAAATCTAATTTTCTGAAATTAGTCATGTAGTAACGATGAGTCGATATTTATTGAGATTTTATTTGTGTGCCAGCACAGTGCTAAACATGTTACATGTATTAGCTCATTTAATTCTTGTGAGTCCATGAGGAGTCGGACACAAAGTCATACAGCTGGTAAGTGGTAGAACAGAGTCTGCTCTCAGAAACACTGTACTGTCATCACTTGATTTCTAAGAGGTAAAACAGCTTCGTTTCTATTATCTTCAGTGTCTGCCATAGAATTTTTCAAATAGTAGGGGGTCAACATGTATTTACTGATTAATCAACACCACATAGACCTCTAGTCATGCTACACTATTGCTCTGTCTTTAGAATGCTACTGAGCTACTCTGAGCCATGCAGAGGAAGATTGCTCTCTTTCCTCTGGCTTTTTCTTCTTCTCTAAACATGGCTCCCTCTTAACACCTCAACTTTAATTGTTGAAGAGGCTGACTTAAGTGTGAACATTATCCATTATAAGCTCTTACTAGCAGCAGAGAAGCCATTGCTCACCTTTTCTTCCCACTAGGTCTGAGTTTTTTTATCTGTTTTTGTTCAGCCAGCTATCTCTGCCACCTACAACAGTGTCTGGCACAGAGCAGGCACTCGGTATTTATTGAATGAAATCTTTTTTCTCCTCTTGCCCATTCTTGCTATTATTCATTAACATAGTCAAATACCCAGCACACTTAAACTCTGCATTATAAGTATGTTTACAGATGACAGAACATCTCCCCTACTATCAGTCTTTGCTCTTGTCCCCTGAACCACATCCATAGTTTCAAGTCAAATAATCATGGAGTTCCCTTCAAGATCCAGTTACAGAAACAGAAAACACTCATATCAACATTTTAAATGAATAAATATATATAAATACATATATATCCATATATTTTAAATACAATGGCACTATTTTTATTTTGAACAAACCCTTCTTTTGTCAAGTCAATTAAGAATAAGAAAAACAAAGGTTAATCTTTACTTATTTCTTCTTCAGTGATCTTCCTTAGCTCATATAGATCCAAGTTTCTGCCCTGTATTATTTTCCTTCTCTCTAAAGAACTTCAAACATTCTTGCAAACTAGGTTTACTGACAACAGATTCTCTTAATTTTTCTTTTTTTCTTTTTCTAAGGAAGTAGTTATTTCTCCTTCACTTTTGAAGGATCACTTAATAGGACATAGAATTCTAGGTTGGTATTGTTTTTCTCTCTCTACACTAAATGTTTTGCTTTACTTCTCTTCCTTGCATGGCTTCTGAAATCAGAAATCATTCTTATCTTTGTTCTGCTATAGCTAAGGGGTTTTCTCTTCCCTCCCACCCCCAGATTCTTTCAGAATTTTTTTTGTGTCTTTGATTTTCTATAGTTTGAAAATGATATGCCTAGGCTTAGTATTTTTAACATTTATCCTACTTGGTGTTTCTTGGATCTGTGGTTTCTTATTGAACATTAATTTGGGGGTATTCTTCATCATTAATGTCAATTTTTTTTTCTGATTCTTTTTCTGGTATTCCTATTATGCATATGTTACATTTTGGGGGGTATTTTTCCCACTGTTCTTGGGTATTTTGTTTTTCTAGTCTTTTCTCTGTTTTAGTTTTGGAAGTTTCTATGTAGATACTCTCTCACTCAAAGATTCTTTCCTTATCTATGTCCAGTTTGCTAATAAGACCATCAAAAGCATTTTTATTTCTAGACAGTAGTTTTGATCATAAGCATTTCTATTTGGATCTCTCAGAATGTCTTTCTCTCTGTTATATTGTCCATATGATCTTGCATACAGTCTTCTTTATCCATTTGAGCTCTTAGCATTTTAATCATGGTTGTTTTAAATTCTGGATCTGATCACTCCAACATCCCTGATATATCTGAGCCTTGGTCTGATGTGTGCTCTATCTCTTCAACTTTTCTTTCCCTTTTTCTTTTCTTTCCTTTTTTTTTCTTCTTTTTATTTATTTATTTTTTTTAAGTAATGAGGTGGTGAGGTGTGGGGAGGGCAAGCATCTTATAGTCCTATGATTAGACCTCAGTCTTTTAGTAGGCCTATGCCTCTGGACTGTGAACTTCACAAATGCTTCTCAGTACCCATCTTTAGATGGAACCAATAACAAAAGTGGGCTGGCATTGTATATTTCCCTTCTTCATGGAAAGCTGGAGAGTGCTGGCATTAGGTATTTCTTTTTCTCCGTGTAGAAGTCCAGAGCCAGCTAGAGTTGGGTATTTCCTTTCCCCAGGTCACTTGGGCTCTGATAAACTCCAGCTGATTAGCCTCTGGTTAACTAGTTTCAGCTGAGGGGAAGCCTTATTAAGAACAGAATGCTCTGGTGTATTTCAAAATGGCTGTTTCCCCTCTCACTATGGGAAGCATGAAAGATTTTTCTCCACTATTCACTGTGAGAACCTAGACAAGCTTCAGGAGGTAAAACTCACAAAATGTAGGAACCGCCCTAGGACTAGCTCACCCTGAAGGTTTTATCTCTCATATTTTCCACACTGAGCCTCCAGCAATTCTCCAATTAGAGTTGAGGTTTTCTTACCTGACACTGGTTTCAGTGAAGGTTTCAGATCATGAATATCAACTCTGGTAAGTTGTGATTCTCTGTATTTGTCTATCAGTCTTTCCGATTTGGAGATAGTAGTTTCTCCTGTGACCTCACTTCTTGGGTCTCCTTCTTGACCACACTTACTAGACTCATGTGTCTAGTAAGAGTTTTTGCTTTTATAGTTTGTTTAGCTTTTTACTTGTTTTGAAGATGGAGTGGTGACTCTCAAACTTCCTACCTGCCAGGTTGGAAACCATAAGTTACTATATTCTGCATTTTTTAAAAAAATCTGATATTTTGTTTACTAATGGTCTTTTCTGCATTGATTCTTTTTAATATCGCATTAAAATATTTATCATAATTAAAAAATTTTTTTTTGGCTCCACACTTAAATTTCATCCCTGAAGTGAGTGCCTAGCTCATGTCCTTCTATTCCTGGCCTGGAGAAATATAGGAACACATTGTCTTCCCATTGCAAAAAACACTATGATGTTTTTCCTTTAATGCTGGAATTCCTGAGGAATTGAGGTGTTATTTCATTGTCAGGGATTAGTAATAGTACCCTCAGTTTTAGTCATGAGAGAACCTATTTACTTGGTTCTTCCTGATTTCTGGAGTGCAATCCCCTGAGGTCCTCTTGTGTTCCAATGCCTTTCTTTCCTCTCAGCCCTGTTGCCGAAAAGCCCTCTTTAGTAACTCAGACTCCTGGATTTCTCCCCTCTTTCTGTATTGCAGCTGGGGAATTGATTATGTCATTTGCCATTACCCCTGCTGCCTTCCCAACCCCCCCCCCCCTCCGAGTTACTACTTGTACTCAGTGAAGGGTTTGGTTTGAATGACCTTATCAGATATTAATGGTATTGGAAGTTCTGGATTGTTCTGTGAAACCTAAATTATTTGCCTTCAGATATTCTGGATATTTAAGTTACCCAAATATTAATATAATCCCACCATTATTTTATTGGGCAGACAGGTAATAGACAAAACTATTTATTAACAAAAAATATGTGCCCCAAGGGTTTAAAAGTGATTTAGTTGCATCTTTGAGTTAAAAAACCATAGCCTCTATCCTTGTGGAATATTTTCTAATGAAATAGATTTCTCCTTTGTAATGACCTATTCTTTACATAAAGCATTCTTGGGAATCATCTATCACTTTCTTTACCTATCTAGTAGAAAGGGTATTCAGTGGCCCTTAAATCTTTCTGGATTCTAGGAATACTTTGAGAGACTTAAGAAAGCTATAAAATTTCTCCACAGAAATTTTTACCTATGCTTAAATATTTTCATATATAAATCCAACAAGTTTCTTGTGGCTCAAGTATACATGAATATATTATACAGGTAAAATTATGTGAACATTATTTTGTGTTCACTGATTAATACAGGTTTATTTGATGTTACTGATACCAAACATTCATGTATTTTTGGCCAGCTCTACCATTGTCTGGAATGTTCCATTTGTTTTGTGGTTTATGTAGAGAATCACAGAGAAAAGGATGCAATAGAATCAGAACAATGGAAGAAAACTGCAAAATAACTTTACATTAAGCAGTAAATAAGAATTAGAGATGAAGAAGGGGTGAAAAGAGACAAGAGATGGCCATACCTGGGAAGACTAGTTTCTTGGTGACAGATTCTGAAACTAGACATTCTGAAACAGTCTAAGTAAAGTTGAGTAAAGACTTGGCATGTTCTATTCATAAAATTCCACTGTCGGGGAGTAGAGAGCTGTGTCACACATATGTAAGAAAATTCCCCAAAGAAGAATTGGAGTGAGCGTGCCAATCAATATCTGTCTAAGGGAATGGAAACTGGAAGCTGACTGTGGAAGTACAAAAAGAAACAGGACAACTGAGGGGGTTTAAAGAGACCTGACCCAATGAGGATTAAAAAAAAAAAAAAAAAAGAGTGAGAATGAGAATCTTTTCTTTGGAGCTGAAGTTCCATCTCCACAGTTACCTTAAGATACTTTCAGGGGCTCCTGGGTGGCGCAGTCGGTTAAGCGTCCGACTTCAGCCAGGTCACGATCTCGCGGTCCGTGAGTTCGAGCCCCGCGTCAGGCTCTGGGCTGATGGCTCAGAGCCTAGAGCCTGTTTCCGATTCTGTGTCTCCCTCTCTCTCTGCCCCTCCCCCGTTCATGCTCTGTCTCTCTCTGTCCCAAAAATAAATAAAAACTTTGAAAAAAAAATTAAAAAAAAAAAAAGATCCTCTCAGAATTTTCAGGGCACAGAAATGTGTATATGACTCAAACCTTGTAAGAAATTAAACCATGAGGGTGCAGGTGGGGGGCATTGAACTTTAAACATAATCAGCATTGGTGACTTCACTTCAGCTTTGCACTGCTCCTTTAATACTACATGAATCATTATACAAATTCATAAAAATCTGGGAAATTCTACTCCTGGAAGGTTCTTTTTTTTCAATATATGAAGTTTATTGTCAAATTGGTTTCCATACAACACCCAGTGCTCATCCCAAAAGGTGCCCTCCTCAATACCCATCACCCACCCTCCCCTCCCTCCCACCTCCCATCAACCCTCAGTTTGTTATCAGTTTTTAAGAGTCTCTTATGCTTTGGCTCTCTCCCACTCTAACCTCCTTTTTTTTTTTCCCTTCCCCTTCCCCATGGGTTTCTGTTAAATTTCTCAGGATCCACATAAGAGTGAAAACATATGGTATCTGTCTTTCTCTGTATGGCTTATTTCACTTAGCATAACACTCTCCAGTTCCATCCATGTTGCTACAAAGGGCCATATTTCATTCTTTCTCATTGCCATATAGTACTCCATTGTGTATATAAACCACAATTTCTTTATCCATTCATCAGTTGATGGACATTTAGGTTCTTCCCATAATTTGGCTATTGTTGAGAGTGCTCCTATAAACATTGGGGTACAAGTGCCCCTATGCATCAGTACTCCTGTATCCCTTGGGTAAATTCCTAGCAGTGCTATTGCTGGGTCATAGGGTAAGTCTATTTTTAATTTTTTGAGGAACCTCCACACAGTTTTCCAGAGTGGCTGCACCAATTTGCATTCCCACCAACAGTGCAAGAGGGTTCCCATTTCTCCACATCCTCTCCAGCATCTATAGTCTCCTGATTTGTTCATTTTGGCCACTCTGACTGGCATGAGGTGATATCTGAGTGTGGTTTTGATTTGTATATCCCTGATAAGGAGCGACGTTGAGCATCTTTTCATGTGACTGTTGGCCATCCGGATGTCTTCTTTAGAGAAGTGTCTATTCATGTTTTCTGCCCATTTCCTCACTGGGTTATTTGTTTTTTGGGTGTGGAGTTTGGTGAGCTCTTTAAAGATTTTGGATCCTAGCCCTTTGTCCGATATGTCATTTGCAAATATCTTTTCCAATTCCGTTGGTTGCCTTTTAGTTTTGTTGGTTGTTTCCTTTGCTGTGCAGAAGCTATTTATCTTCATAAGGTCCCAGTAGTTCATTTTTGCTTTTAATTCCCTTGCCTTTGGGATTGTGTCAAGTAAGAAATTCTATGGCTGAGGTCAGAGAGATCTTGTCCTGCTTTCTCCTCTAGGGTTTTGATGGTTTCCTGTCTCACATTCAGGTCGTTTATCCATTTTGAGTTTATTTTTGTGAATGGTGTGAGAAAGTGGTC
>NW_024419678.1:0-1085 GCF_014898765.1 Herpailurus yagouaroundi
TTTTGTAGTCCATCCATTTCGCTAACCCTCATTCCTGGTGACCCCTGATCTATTCTTTGACTCTAAAGTTTTGCCTTTTCTAGGATGTCATGTAAATGGAATCAGAACATATGAAGCTCATCTGAGTCTGGCTTCTTTCACATAGCATATTATACTTTACATTCATCAACTTTTTGCATGCAGTGTGTTTATTTTTATTGATGAGTATTATTCCATTACATGAATGTAATGTTTGTATATTTACCAATTGATAAACTATTGAAGTTTCCTGGGTTTTGGTGATTATGAGTGAAGCTTCTATAAATATTTATGTACAGGTATTTGGACATATATTTTCATTTCTCCTAGTTGAATACCTAGAAATGGGATTGCTGGGATATATATTTAAATTGATAGAAACTGCCAAACATCAATTTATGATAGATAACATCCATTTATGATTAAAAAAAACCTCTCAACAAAGTGTGTACAGAAGGAACATACCTCAGCTTAGTGAAGGCCATATACGAAAGGCCACACATGTGCTCAATGGGGAAAAACTGAAAGCTTTTCTTCTAAGATCAGGGACAAGACAAGGAGGCCTATTCTTGCCAGTTTTTTTGTTTTGTTTTGTTTACTAAAATATAGTTTACATAAAATGTTATATTAGTTTCAGGCATACAACATAGTGATTCAATAATTCTATGTATTGCTCACTTCTCACCATGATAAGTGTAGTTATCATCTGTCACAATAAAATGTTATTACAGTGTTATTGACTATATTCCCTATGCCGTAATTTTTCTCACTATTTTTACTCAACTTGTATTCATAGTATTGGAAGTCCTACTGAGAACAATTAGGCAAGAAAAGGAAACAAAAGTCATCCAAATTGGAAAGAAAGAAGTAAAACTGTTACTATTTGCAGATAACACAATATTATATGTAGAAAACCCTAAAGGCCCTATTAAAAAAAAAAAAAAACTGTTAGAACTAATAAACAAATTCAGTAAAGTTGCACCATATGAAATCCAATAGAAAAACCAGTTGCATTTCTATTTGCTAATAAACTATCAGAAAGAAATTAAGAAAACTATCCCATTACA
>NW_024419679.1:0-1455 GCF_014898765.1 Herpailurus yagouaroundi
TCCTCACAGTTGTCTTCTCAGCAGTTTAAGCTGAAGGGGTAGGATCATTTGGGACTGACCTTCTGCCATCAGAATTCTGTCTGGCATATGTTTCTCACCCTTCTCTACTCACCCAAGGTGAGGCCACCACTTTCCACTCTTCCCAGGTAATCTCTGCAGTTTCTTGTTGCAGCAAGTTCCTACTTTTTATCCTTCTACCGGTTGTCACTTCTCAGCTCATCCTCTTCCATGGACACCTGACCCAAAACGTGTATTATTTGGGAGTTAATAGCAAGGGCTCTGAGATCAAAGGAAATCTGGATTTGATCCCAGCTGTGCCACTTATTATCTGTGTGAGCTTAGGTAAGTGTTTTAAACTCTCTAAACTTAAGTCTTCTTATCTAAAAGAGGACCCTACTAACACCTTTAACTCCAGGATTTTCCTGAAGATCCAAGTACGATAATGTGAAGAATTTAGCCAATGAGTAACCTACAGGAAAGGCGCAGTAAATTAGGACTGTTGGCTTTCCTTTATTCTACATTGATTCTTGAATGTTTCACTCCTTCTTCATCTTCTCTCTGGCAACTTTACAAGGAAATTACATGAGATGTCATAGAAAGTAAGGCTGTTGAACTTGAAATGCCAAAGTGTTCTCTTTACCTGGGATGAAAAACTTATATTATCCCTTCCTGGGAGATGCCAACAGAGGGTAAGTGGGACACTTCTCTCTCTCTCTCTCTCTATCTCTATCTATCTCTATCTCTCTCTCTATCTCTCTCTCTTTCCAAGGAGACTCCCTATCCCTAGGATAGGGCTGATGCTCTCTTCCTTGGGAATTCTTCTGAGGTCTTCTATTTCTAGGCTTCTAAGAACGAAGGCAGTATTAGTATGGGGTAGTGGGTAAGATAGAAAGGAGTTCATTTTAATTTTAACTTGAGTAGAAAATATTTGTGGAAGTAAAAGGACATGGACAAATGAGATAGGAGGAAGTTTGATGAAAGACAGAGGAGTTTAGCATTTGGAAAACAGCTTGATGGGGTGGGAGAACTGACATCAATTTTCATTTCAAAGTGAAGGATGGAATTAAATATGCTGTAAAGCCATCCTTTGCTCCCTAGCCAGCATATTGACTAGCAAAGGTTGTGCTCCTAGAAAAGGAAGCATGTGGTCACGTTCCCACTCAGAAAAACCTGATGGCCAAGACAAATAAACGTGAACCTTATGTCTGCAAGTAATACATGAGAGCCGCCATTTTTCATTCTTTCCGTACTTACAATTTTCAAATAGAATGCGAATTCTACAGTCCTGTATTTTTGCTCACAAGTGCCCAGTTCAGGTGAACATTTTCTGTTAACTTAGTCTTTATTTCTCATTCATGGCATTTTCTCTCTTAAGATTCTTCACAGAAAAGGTTATGGAATGCATGTTTGAATTTCATTTGCTGGTAAAATATGACCAAATCCATGTACTAATGA
>NW_024419680.1:0-1417 GCF_014898765.1 Herpailurus yagouaroundi
TTTTTTGTTTTCCACCACATCAAATCTAGGCCTAAGTCAAAACATGATTAATTTCTTCATTTATGAAATATCCTAGAGTATTTTTCTTTGCAAATCAATCATATGCTATGCCTTTTCTAGGTCTGAAACACAGGCAATCTCTGTATTTTGGCAGTAGGTGACTTATGAAGCCCCACAAATGGAACTTACCATCTGTTTGATAGCTAAGGATGTCAGGCTTGATTTGTCAAAAAGATATTTAATCTGTATTGATAAGTATAGGTTTCTATAGTCATTTTTAATTTTTATGAGTTTAGAGGATATCTCTGTACATGACTTTGCTCTTCATGTTGTTTTTTTTTTTTGAATTTAGAATGCTCCTGGCTCTTAACACAAGTCCAGTTGGTGTGGTCTACTCCATCTAGTCTATCTACCTTGTTTGAGACACTTCGATTTGAACTGCTCCATTCCACTTTAGATTTTCTCATTAGTGTTAAAGTTACCTTTCAGATAAAGTTACCTTTCAGATAACTGAGCTTTTTTTTATTTTATTCTTCAGTCTTTCATTCAATAGAAATGTGGGCAGAGATTTCCATTCACAGTGTTAGGGGATTTAGCTTCATCTTATGTATTCCTCTTCACAATGAGATGTTTTAAATATTTTATTCCCATTTTAGATATGAGAACATGAAAGCTTAACCTACTGGTGGCATTTTCATGGGATACATGTTGTTGCAAACTTCCTGGACTTTATTCCAATGTTGTATCTTCCGTATTGGATACACAGTGACATGATGTGCTATCAGAAGGCAGAGGATAAATGCCACATTACCTGAGTCATCAATTTAAAAAAAAATTAACATTTATTCATTTTTGAAAGAGACAGTGTGAGTGGTGGAGGGGCAGAGAGGGAGGCATAGAATCCGAAGCAGATGCCAGGCTTTGAGATGTCAACACAGAGCCTGACATGGGGCTCAAACTTGAGGACCACAAGACCATGACCTGAGCTGAAGTCGTTAACTGACTGAGCCACCCAGGTGCCTTCCTCCCCTTCCCCCAGGTCATTGATTTTACTTTAGGTATATTATGGTATAAAAAATAAAATGTTTGAATTTTTCAAAATAAAATAAGAAACTGAAGAAATTTAAAGTTTGCTGTTCATTATGTCAATTGCTTATATATATATATATATATATATATACATACATATATATATATATTTTTTTGCTATAGGGTGTACGTACCAGCTAAGAACTTAGGTCAGCCTCATTTAAAGAGATATTTGAGGGGCGCCTGGGTGGCGCAGTCGGTTAAGCGTCCAACTTCAGCCAGGTCACGATCTCGCGGTCCGTGAGTTCGAGCCCCGCGTCAGGGTCTGGGCTGATGGCTTGGAGCCTGGAGCCTGTTTCCGATTCTGTGTCTCCCTCTCTCTCTGCCC
>NW_024419681.1:0-1551 GCF_014898765.1 Herpailurus yagouaroundi
TGTGGTTCTCAGCTGCTCCACGTTTAGGCTTCTGCCAGATGATCTCTCCGAGGAGCCGGGCGGTGGGGGGGGGATCGCATCGCGCTCTGCCCCCGCCAGTGCTGGCACTCCAGCAGCGCAGCCAAAGACCGAGGCGACCCGGGAGCGCGTCACGCACCCTGGCCTCTGGTCCAGGAGCAGCAGGAGCAGCAGGGCTGCCACCCTCTGAGGCTGGAGGCTCATGGCTCCCAGTCTTATCCGACTGGGGCACGCGAGCTCTACCATTAGCCTTAGGCTACCCCTAGGGCAACCGCCAAGGCTACCGGGTCGCAGGCGCCAGGCAGCAGCATGTCCCCGGTCGGGGGTGGGTGGGGTGGGCGTCAGCCCCTGGGTGGCCCAGACACGTAGGGTCTTGGGGCGGCAGGCAGGCTGGGAGCCAGGACGCACACCACCACTGCAGGCTCACCTGTGCGCCTCACCAGGCTCCGCCCCGAGCCAACGCGCATGCGCCCACCTGTGCGGCTCCCGCACACCTGCTTGGGCCTGGGATCCAAGCCGCCCCATCCCCCATAGCCCACCCCACCCCCACCCCTGCCCCCCGCAGGGGGCACAGCTCCTGGACGCCAGGGTCTGCACCACCGCACCTCGCTGCGCCCACCAGATGCTCTGACCAACTGCCCGCCAGCCTGAGCCCCGGGAGCCAGGCAGAGGGCTCCAGAGACCAGGCCAGTGGGACAGGGACTGGCAGGTGTCTCCTCCCAAGGTGGACACCTCCCTGTCACCCCTCAAGAGACCCAGGAAGCTTCTGCAAAACTGGTTTCCCAGGGAGGTGGCTGGACGTGAACCCAGGGATCCCTCTTGCATCCTAGGCCTCTGTGTTTCTTCTTCACTCTGCCTCACGTTCCCGCCAACCGTGGACATCTGCAGCTGTGCACCCTCCTCGCTCGTGACCCATGATTCCATCCACAACACCCAGCTCTCTTCAGCTCACATCTCCAAGTACGAAAGTGTCTGGACCACACTCTAAAACACGGAAGCGCCACTTATTCCTGGCTCCCTGACTCCCAGTTCATTGATGGAATGCACATTGCCTTCAGAAATGAAGAGCTCACCAGGGAGTTGCACTTGTCCTAATCCAGACTCCTACCCCCTAGTCCCATTGACTCCCACGATAGAGGACCCCCTTTCGCCACAAGCGGGGTGAGATCTCCCCCTCCCCATCAGAGGGTGCAACTCTGCCACCAGGGGCGGGGTGGGGCGGGGCGGGGCGCGGCGCGGCGGGGCTCTGCGGGGCTGGGCAGGGCAGGGCAGGAGAGCAGGTGCAGAGGCCGGAGGCAGGAGACCTGTGTTCACCTGCTGCTTCCAGTCTCAATGAGGCTGTGGGTCTCAGCTGCTCCACCTTTAGGCTTCTCCCAGATGGTCTTTCAAGAGCGCCTGAGGGTATCGCATCGCGCTCTGCGCCAGCCAGTGCTGGCACTCCACCAGCGCGGCCAAAAACCCAGAGGCCCGGGCGCGGGACGCGCTTCCCGGGCCTCTGGCTCCAGGAGCAGCAGGAGCAGCAGGGCCGCCACC
>NW_024419682.1:0-3172 GCF_014898765.1 Herpailurus yagouaroundi
GAGATTGGCAATTCCTGTTTCAAAAGATACAACAAAGACCCCTGTGTCTTTTCTATTAAAATTCAGGTCCTACTTTACGAAGAAGGAAAAGATAAGTATGAGAATGTGTATATTCAGGCATCTACATCTAAGATCTGAGGTAGACATACAAATGCAGCCACACAAATACGTGCTCATCCAAGGCCACAGATGTATTGTAGAAGACAAAATGCATAGAGGAGAACAGAGGATCCCGTTGCAATAACTCAAAATCACTTTGATGTAGAGGGCAATCCGTTTGAAATTTGAAGAGGACAATGAACCATTACAAACCAGCTATGGTTATTATATATTTAGAGATGGTGTCTAATCTGCCCCTTGGCCTGAATGCTTTCCCTGCCCACCCTGTCCACTCCACTTTGTCCTTCCTAATGTCCCCTAATACACTTGTCACAGTTGTGTTTCTGTGTCAGCGTCTGCTTCCAGGAAAATCAACACTCATTCCCCATCAAGCGTACACTTTGGGGTTCCTGTATATGCAGTTAGCCAACACATAGTATGTACAGGATTGGTGGAAGAAGATAGATCATCCTTTGGGGTTGTGATGCCTGGAAGGGACCTATAGTTCCATCTGAGGAGTTGGATACATCCTTTAGGGAGATCTGGTGGTGGTTGTTATATCTGTAGATAGATACTCATGAGCACATGGCGTGCATGCTAGTTGATGGGGTTCATGCTGTGAGGAGGGCAGGTATCTGTCTCCAGGAAAGGGTCTCTTCCGATGGTGAGGAATGGATTCAGGAGACCGATAAGGAGGCCCTGCGTTAACTCAGCTCTTGTGCCCTTGTGCACCTTACCAGCTTCCCCCAATAGCACCAATCTAGGTGGCCTCAAGGGGGCAAATGGTGCAGCTTTTGTGGTGAGTCGCAAATGATGTCCCCCATGATGACCCACAAAACTTCCCCTGTTGCCTTATTGAGGGATGGGGAGGGCAGAGCTCCATGGTCTGAGATAGGTTCCTTGGACACCACCCAGGAGAGTTGTGGGTAAGCATATGGTTCCTTCTACATCGGCCAAGCCAATCCACTTTGCCCCAGGCACCCCGAAACCTCTGAGCCCATTTTTCCTCCCAGCTTAGGGAAGCAGCCAGCCCTCCAGAAGCTTTTGGGTCATGGATTAGCCACCATGGTAAATGTCTGCCTGTCCACATGCTGCCAGCATTGCTCTAGCAAATGTCAACATGAGCAGCTGCTGTACAGGGGATTCTCCCCCATTGTGATCAGGGCCTGGGACAAAACAAGACACGAGAGAGGGAGAGACAGGAGTGCCCTGTGCTCCTGGACAGGGCTGCATGCACAGAGCAGATATCTTGAAGCCTGGGGAGAGGTGGAGAAAGAGACAGGCAGGGAGAGAGACATTGAATTTGTGATAGGGGAATTGGGCAAGTCCTAGAGAGTGAAAGGAGGAAATAGAGAGAGATGTGGTTAGAGAGAAACAGAGACAAAGAGGAAGTACAAGGAGAAAGTAGAGACCTGGTCCAGGAATGTGGATGGGGTGAGATGGGCCAGGGGAGAGGGGATGTAAGAAGTGTCTCTGAGTGCTGGGGCAGAAATGGCAGGTATCATGGGCATCAATGTTGTGTGACTCCAAGACTCCAACATCCCTGGGTCCAAGCTTTGCAGAGGCTATTGCATTTGAAAAGATGGGTATCCCTCATTTCTCCTGGAATTGTGGGGGCACAGCCTCATGTTCTGTCGTGGAGAGGGATGTCTTGAGGGAGAGTGTGCTGCTCTTTGGCCGGTAAACACTAGAGCCGCCCTGTGGGGAGGGGACCCGGACCCATCTCCCTCACTGCCCCAGGCCCTGTTGGATTTCCCCGCCGCTCCCTACCAGCTGGTCTTCCTCATGTTCTGAACCCAGGCATCAGACATTGTGTTGCCCCCAGGTCCGGCAGTCTGGACCTGGCAGAGGTGAACTGCTGATATTGATAAAAAGTATTTGACAAGAAGGTCCATATTCTCCCTCTGGAACTAGCAGTGTGCATCAAGATCGTGGGTTTTTATCCTCCTGTCCACTGCGAAACTGAGGATGCCAGATGGTAGGTGAACCCTTTAAAACACCATAGTCTTCTCTTACATCAAATTCAAAGACGTTTTCTTGTCCTAGCTTTCTTTTAATTTTGAAGAGATGACAATTAGTAATTGAAGGCATAATGGTCCTATTGGAATTTGGCCTATATGACTGATGGACATTATTTCATAAATCTGTATCCCTAAAGCACATTTCATTGGAAATATTAGCCATGGATACATACAGTAAATTCATAACAGATGTGTAGCTCCCTGTAAGTTGCATGCTGACCCTGTCACATACGTGTCATCAAAGATATTATTAGTGACTATTCAGATAAGCTCTCAACATCAAGATGGTGATGTTAGAGAATCTAGTATAAATGGAATTTCACAGATTCTAAATTAGGAATGATTTTTTTAAATTTATAATGTTTCTGTATTTATTTTTTGGAGAGAGCCTGAGGGAGGGAGGGAGGGGGGAGAGAGCAGGAGACACCAAATCTGAGGCAAGCTCCAGGCTCTGAGCTGTCAGGACAGAACCTGACGCAGGGCTCAATCTCATGGACTGCAAGATCATGACCCGAGGGGAGGTTGGACGCTTAACTGACTAAGCCACCCAAGTGACCCAGGAATGATAGTTTATTGGCAAAAAAAAGATAAAGATAGCGTAAAGGATGTCAACTTTTCATTGAAATATTCTTCTCACGTATGTTGTATTAGTTTTAGGCATACATTGTAGTCATTCCATATGTCTATAAATTATGTTGTACTTCAGCACAAGTGTAGCAATCCTGTGAAAGCATGCAACAATATTATTACAGGATTGACTCTATTCCATTGGCTGTCTCTTGTATCCCTAGGACTCATTCGTTCCATAGCTGGAAGCAGTTATCTCTCTCTCAAAGGTGTTAATTCTTTATCTAACCTAAATACTCTGGTGGTAAACGGAATTAACTTTTGCTCAGCATGTGTAAATTGGCGGTCTATATTTCCGTGGACATTGCTTAAAACATTACAAATGATGTCATGTTAATAAATTTGGTTTCATTCTTCACTCAAAAAAAAAGGAGAAGGAAAAGATTTCTTTGTGTCCCAGGCCCTGTCACTAAGACCCTTCCCAA
>NW_024419683.1:0-5961 GCF_014898765.1 Herpailurus yagouaroundi
GAGAGTGTCTAACTTTGGGTGAGGCCTCAGCAACACTAGAGCTGATCCTAACAATTAACAGAGGCTGTTGCAAAGGCAGTAACAATCCATATAATGGCCCTACCCTCATTCGCATCCCTTAGTTCCTGAAATAAAGGGACAAAGGAGGTAAATTTTGTAGATTAAATAAATGCTTGGAAACTCCACTCATCTCTGACTGCGTGGTTTAGAGCATTAGTGAACAATAGTAGCCCGTGGGCAGCCCTTCTAGCTTTGTGGTCTGGCCTGAGATATTGTCCCAGAATAAAACGTAGGAACCCTGGAAGATCAGGGAGAGACAAGAAGATCAAAGCAGAGGGAGAAGTTTGGGGGTTCTGGGTGACTTTGTATATACGTGATTTTTCTGTATGTTTGTCAACAAAACATTTTCTAAATAAATGAGGCAAGCCAAATCAGTTCTACTGTTACTGCTACGAGTGATGTGGGGTTTTGGGGGGCGTGTTGGATGGGTTTTGTTTTTTTTTTTTTTGAGAGAGAGAGAGAGCAGCAGAGGAGCAGAGGGAGAGGGAGAGAGAGAATCTTAAGCAGCATGCCCTGCACAGAGCCTGAGGTGGGGGCTTGATTTCCCAAACATGAGATCGTGACCTGAGCCAAAATCAAGAGTAGGACGCTTCACTGACCGAGCCACCCACGCGCCCCTAATGACGGTTTAGGTAGCAGAGTTCTAAGTTCCTAACAAGTGCCTCTTCAGACACTCGTGCAGGCTCAACATGGGATTAAGCACCAGCCAGGCTGGGTCTGGCGTATCCTAAATCCATGACGAGTGATAGGAGTCATGATTTCCATGGTAAAATGTCACTCTTAATATTTGCTGCTGAAGTGCACGACTCCGTCTTCCACCGGCCACGTACAATATGGGGCTTGTCTTCAAGTTAAACCCTGAACCAACTGTTCTCCAGAATCTGTCAAAGGGTGACTCATGCCCACGCCTCTCCCCAAAGCTTCTGTGCTCAGGGATATTTTCCATCGCCTGAGTTCTATTCGTGCTTTACGTTTTAAACACTCCGATGCAGTATGCTTGGAACGTAAGGACACACGCCCTCGCGGGAACGCTTCCCACAGTGACAGACACCGCGGGCCAAATCAACGTTACACCTTGAGCTCTTTGATCAGGAGGCAACGTTAGCGAGGGCTCCGTGAAGGCAGATCCTGTTTCTGCAAAACCGGGCAAAGACATCAAACATTCACGTCCTCATTTTTAGTGTCTTTTCTCCCCAGTTCAGGCCAAATCCTAATCAGAAACCACCCTCCTAACATCACAGGAGAAAACACTGTCTTGGGAAGGGAAACTCGGGCACTTGGTATGATGACCGCATGCTCTCTCTTTGGGAACCTCCTTGAGATGCTGAATCGTAAAAAAAGCTGCTCGTGGTGTCTTGAAGAATACGGAGAGCAGGAGATCTGGATGTTTCGTGAGATAAAGGTAAGACAAGATTTCACCCAGGTCACATTAGAGGTGTTTTCGCCAGTGGGACCAGAAATATTCAGTCATTGACTGCTCCCCTCAGTAGCTCTCACCCTGGCACATCTACCCTTCGTTGGCCGGCTGAGCCAAAGGGGGCCTTGCCAACGTTTGCCCATGTCTGACCGACAAGGCCGCTGACTGCTGTGTTTCTGGACATTCCCTAACGAAAGAGGTGGTAACGATCTGGGGAGCCATGAGCTGACCTCCCGGACGGGAGTGTGGTCAGCAGAAGAATGGCCCCCAAAGATGTCCACAAGGGGAATGGAAGCTGCAGATGAGATTGAAACCACTTATCCACGGACCCTGACGTGGGGAGGTTACCCTGGACTCTCCAAGGAGGCCCCACATAATAATGAGGTTCCTTAAGTATGAAAGCAGAGGCGGAAGAGTCAGTGTCAGCAGGATGCCAAGAAAGACCTGACCAGCCATTGCTGGCTTTGAAGGTGGGCGAGAATCGTGAGCCAAAGAATGCAGATGGGCTCCAGAGCTTAGAAGAAGAAAGAAGATGGCTCCCTAGAGCCTCCAGGAAGGAACACGGGCCGGTCATCAGCTTGATCTTAGCCCAGTAAGACCCATTTTCGACTTCCCACTTCCGGGACCGTCAGGTAAGAAAATCTGTATTGTTTTAAGCCCCTAAGTTCGTAGTAATTTGTCAAAGTAGTGAATGGAAACTGCCAGAATGAAGTGTCTGTGGGACAGTCAAGGGAACTGAATGCAATTTAGAGGACACACATCCGGTTGGAGATGCACGTCAGGTTCCCCACCCCCATGTGCCTCTCTCGCAGGCAGACCGTGTCTCTTCAAGACTCGGTTGTGTTGTTTGGATTGCACAGGGGAGCCTGGTTGGCTCGGGCGGGCAAAGGACTCTGGATTCACAAAGCCGAATGTGCTAGCAAGAGCTTCTTGCGTGAAAGGAATCAAGGGACACCCCAGCAGCAGGATCCTTCCCTTCCGCACAAATCTTACGTTGTTGTCTCACTCAGACTCACCAAAGCACCTTCACGGGCTGAATGCCATCTTCCCCTCCTGGGGGACTAGCACACGCACGTGCACACACGTGTCCCCGGGTCTCCCCCCAGGGGGTGGCTGCCCCCAGCAGGCCCAGCTCCCCAAGTGGCAGCACCTCTGTTCCGGGACTGTTGGAAATAATTCATATTGCTTTGCTCTGATCTCGTAAAAAATGAAACATAGATGTGCTCTTACCCATAAAAAGCAGAAGCCTCACCCAAAATTAGTAGGGATGACGATGAGAGCCATTAGGGGCCACTCGTAAGCTAATCACGTAGGCGTCCCGCTGTGGAAGAAATGAGCTTCCCCACGAAACTTCCCAACAAGACCAATCCGAGGCGACCTTTACCAGGCACTTCCGGCGCACTCGCACGTTACACTCAGAACCCCACCAGCCCACGGGGGTAGGTGCCGTGCTTATCCCCGTGATCCCCTACAGCTGCTAAAGTTTAGACGCAGGACGTTTAAGCTGCTTAAGGACACAACCATGTTCCCTTTATGAAACTTTTCTCCCAGGATACTTGTCATTCTCCCACCTCCTTCAGGTCTTATAAATATCTCCGGGATATTTACATCTCGCTGACCAGAAAGAAGATCCGCAGGGACTGTCATTCTAATGACATTCTTTGGTAGAAAAGGCAAGTACAGTTACATCCATAGGTCAGAATTTACTTCATACCACGTGCTCTGTCCACGTAGCCTGGGAAGACCTATCCTGGATACGGGAGGCAAACTGGGGCTGGGTGAAGAGAAACTTCCAGGTCCCTCGGAGCTGGCTTGAGGCTGCCTGTGGAGGCCAGTGAGGGCAAGCTGGGTTTTAGCACTTCGGGGCACATGCAGGTGGTCAGTAATCTAAATGCTCTCTGCACAGCCTTCCAGGGTGCATGAAAAGTCAAAGCCTGGCCTCAGAGGCTCCATGGAGTATGGAGTGGACAGGCCCATCCTTCACTAGATGACCCTTGAGGCTGAACGGTGGAAGCAGGAGGACATCTGGCCTCTCAGAATGTTCCTGTCCTCAGGGCCACCTCCCCTGGTGTAAGGGCTGCATCCTGGCGGCACGATGGGAAGGCTGACCACAAGTTCACATACACCACGTGGGCACCTCCCAGCCCTCGGAGACGGGGAACCCTGAGCCCTGCTGGTCTCCACTGCAAAGCCGGTGGGGCCCACGGCACCTTCTAATCCCTTTCATGGCTATTCCAGATCTTGGCCATCTACCCCACATGTGCACATGTGTTCTCATTCAGGATTCAAATAGCCTGGGGCGGGGGAGGCAGTACTTTCACACGTAAGGGAACGGAGGCTCACACCCAGGGACCTCCCCATCATCAGACACTACGTGCTTCTCTGAGCCTAGACCTTTGGCTCCAAGAACAGTGCTCCTGTCGGGGACACACACGGGCCACCAGCACGTGATCCACTACAGACACCTGCGTCTGACGTCAGAGAGCGCCGAAGTCAGACCGTGACCCCAGAATTCTCAAAACCCCATTTTCAATAAGCACTTAATGTTGGTTAGGGAGGATTCCCAAATGCCTCTGGGCTTTTCCAGCTTCCCAGCACGGAAGCCTGAGGCTTGCCAACCGGCCTGCTTTTCGACGGGGCCAAACTTCCTCCTCCACTGACACTCTTCGGCAGAAAAGGCAAGCGCAGTTGTATCTGTAGGTCAGAATTTATTTCATACCACCTCGTTCATAGCATTTTCAAGGACAGCGTTCTGCTCAACATCATGTACGCTTGAAAAAGAGAGAAGCACAACTTGGTAAGGCACCAGGTTACAACAGTCGGGGAGGAGACTCTGCCTTCATTTTGGCTTGGGTAATAGCTGCGTGGTTTCTCTGAAGTCTGTCAAACACAGAGAATGACATTACAAAAGGTTCGCTTCCACATACATGGTAAAAAAGAGAGAAAACACTTGGGAAGTATATTGTATTTTTAAATCATGACTGGCCTACACCGTAGGAGTTAAGCGAAGGTGGCATCTTTTTTTTTTTTTTTTAAACGTTTATTTATTTTTGGGCCAGAGAGAGACAGAGCATGAACGGGGGAGGGGCAGAGAGAGAGGGAGACACAGAATTGGGAACAGGCTCCAGGCTCTGAGCCATCAGCCCAGAGCCCGACGCGGGGCTCGAACTCACGGACCGCGAGATCGTGACCTGGCTGAAGTCGGACGCTTAACCGACTGCGCCACCCAGGCGCCCCATGGTGGCATCTTCTTAAAGCACGACTCATAAAATCTCCTCTGCAATGCCAAGCCGCAAGTTTAACGACGGTTGAGCTCTGAAGTGGATCAACTTTACGTTTACCTCAAGACGTACTTTTAAAAACGTTTCTGCCCAAGTCACACAAAGAAACAAGAATGGAGGAAAGCGTTAAGTACAATCAATCGTACCTTTACTGTTCTATAAAACGCAGCAACATATGAAAAATGGTGGCGTTTAAAGGTCAACCCTCTAGATTTTTAGCGCCAACGGTACAGGTTGTATCAAGTTGGGTTAGAAATAAAGCGCTTGCGTAAAGCTTTCAGAACTGGGCCACACAGGCGCTTTTCACCAACAGCTTTCAACCAGTGGCCCTCCAAGGCAGAGGGTGCCCGTGGCCTCTCCAGGGGGGCCAAGAGCTGCCCCATATGCTATCACATGCATAAAATTTCTTCCAAGTTTTGTGTTCCGACTTAAAAATTAATTTGCATTGCACTCCACGACATTTGTTTAAATACAAAAACACTGTTTAGAATGACTCCCCAAATAATTCCACCACCTCTCCCACCTGGTCTGCACACCAGGGCGGGCGGAGCCCAGCCTGGAAAGCTATTCTCACAGATAGGTGGACCAGGCAGGCAAGAGTGCTTTTCGGGAAGTCTGTCTGGAGCATTTTCACAATGAAGTAACGTTATTCCCTCAGGTTAGAACTAAATGCTTCAGGAAACAGCGGATTATCAATTTCAACGGATGGAAAAATAAATAGCGAACAACCCCTGTGTTTTAATTTTCAAACAAGGAAATCCGTTAATTTGATTTACTAACAGAGGTGAAAGAAACCCCGTCCCGATCTTTTATTTCTTTCATAGAAAAACACAAATTAGTTTTGTTAAATATAAAAAAGACAACGCAAGACCCACGGAAAGAGGAGACGCTTCTCTCCGCTGGCTCTGCAGAGCTTTTCCCTAGTTTTTGAGCCGACTTTGGTGAATCTGTGTCACCCACTGCAGCCGGACGTGATAATTCAACGCATCAGGCTACCTTTTTTGGCACTTCGGAAGCACCGCCATCACAAAAGGAAAACTATTCTTCTGATACGGCACTTGTTTTCTCCAGAAGACGAAGCTCTAAAAATCTGCCACCTTGAAGAACACAAATGGTTCACAAGCATATGGTTTTCTGGCTGTCCCACAGGAAGGAAGCAGCTTCGCGAGGGGGCTGTGGTCCACCCCCCCCCACCCCCACCCC
>NW_024419684.1:0-8062 GCF_014898765.1 Herpailurus yagouaroundi
GCTGTCTTGATGATGACAGCTTTGTAGTAGAGGCTAAAGTCTGGGATGACACAAACAGTTCTGAGACTGTTCTTCCACCACTGATTTAAGGCTGGGATGACTGGTATTCAGGATAATATTCATTTAGCCTTTTGAGCTTTTGGAACAGACTTGGTGACTTTGCCAGCTCCAGCTACCTTCTTGTCCACTGCTTTGATGACACCCATAGCAGCCATCTGTCTCATGTCACAGCAGAAGAGCTCAGAGGAGGATAGAGAAGTTCTCAACACTCATAGACTTGCCAGGAACCATATCAACAATGGCAGCATCACCAGATTTCAAGAACTTCGGAACCATTTTGTAACTTTTTTCCAGAATGATGATCAATCTCCTTTGGCTCAGTGAGCAGCTAGGTGACAATCCAGCCCAGGTGTATATCCATCGCTGATTTGGCCTGGATGGTTCAAGATAATCACCTGAGCCATGAAGCCAGCTGCTTCTATTGGTAGGTCATTTTTGTTATCGCCAGCCACATTGCCACAATGAACATCTTTGGCAGATATGTTCTTGACATTGAAGCCCACATTCTCCCCAGGAAGAGTGTCACTCAGAGTTTCATGGTATGTTTCAACAGACTTTACTTCAGTTGTGTAACCTTGACTGGAGCAAAGGTGACCACCATGTCAGGTTTAAGAATACCAGTCTCCACTCGACCCACAGGGACAGTACCAATACCATCAATTTTGTAGACATCTGGAGAGGAAGACGCAAGCACTTGTCAGTTGGTTGAGTTGGTGGCAGAATGCAATCCAGAGCTTCAAAAAGTGTGGTTCTACTGGCCTTGCCATCTTTATGGGTGACTTTCCATCCCTTGAACTAAGGCATGTTAGGACTTGGCTCCAGCACGTTTTCATCATTCCAACCAGAAATTGTAATAAATGCTACTGTGTCGGGGTTGTAGCCAATTTTCTTAATGTAGGTGCTGACTTCATTATTATTTCCTCATATCTCCTGGCTGTAAGGTGGCTCAGTAGAATCCACTTTGTTAACACCAATAATAAGTTATTTTACACCCAATGTGTAACATGCTCACAGGTCTGCCCATTCTTGGAGAAACTGCTCCAAATTTACCAACACCAGCAGCAACAATCAGGACAGCACAGTCAGCCTGAGATGTGCCTGTAATAATGTTTTTTATAAAGTCTCTGTGTCCTGGGGCATCAATGATGGTCACATAACACTTGCTGGTCTTGAATTTCTACAGGGAGATATCAATGGTGATACCATGTTCACATTCAGCTTTCAGTTTATCCAAGACCCTTCAGTTATCCAAGACCCATGCATACTTGAAGGAGCTCTTTCCCATCTCAATAGCCTCCCTCTCAAATTTTTCAATAGGTTTTTTGTTGATCCCATCACATTTGTAGATCAGATGACCAGTAGTGGTAGACCTACCTGAATCTGTGTGTCAATTGACGATGATGTTGATATGAGTATTTTTCTTTCCCATTTTGGTTTAGGTTTAGCCGTGGTTTTCATGACACCTGGGTTCTGGCTGTAAACCTGTTGCAAAAAATATATATCACATCTTTATGCATTCACATATCTATGGACTCTTGGGTTGCTTCCATATCTTGGCTATTGTAAATAATGCTGTAATAAACGTAGGGGTAAATATATCTTTTTGAATTAATGTTTTCATGGTTGTTTTTTTTTTTTTTTGGTAAGTAGTGGAATTACTGGATAATATGGTAATTCTATCATGAATTTTTTAAGGAACCACTGTACTGATTTCCACAGTGGCTGCACTAGTTGGCATTCCTCACCAGCAATGCACAAGAGTTCCTTTTTCTCCACATCCTTGCCAACACTTGTTTCTTGTGTTTTTCATTTTAGCCATTCTGACAGGTGTGTGGCGATACCTCATTGTAGTTTTGATTTGCATTTCCCTGATGATGAGTGATGTTGAGCATCTTTTCATGTCTCTGCTGATCACCTGTAATCCTTCCTCAGAGAAATGTCTGTGCATGTCTTCTGTCCATTTTTCGGTTGGAGTATTTGTTTTTTGAGTGTTGAGTTGTATAAGTTGAGTTGTATAAGTTCTTTATATATTTTGGATACTAACCCTTTATTGGATATGACATTTGCAAATATCTTCTCTCATTCAGTAGTAGTCTTTTAGTTTTGTTGATTGTCTCCTTTGCTGTGCAGAAGCTTTTTGTTTTGATGTAGTCCCAATAATTTATTTTTGCTTTTGTTTCCTTTGCCTCAGGAGACATATCTAGAAAAATGTTGCTATGGGTGATGTCAGAGAAATTACTGCATGTGCTCTCTTCTAGGATTTTTATGGTTTCAGGTCTCACATTTAGGTCTTTAATTCATTTTGGGTCTATTTTTATGTATGGAGAAAGTGGTCCAGTTTCATTTTTTCACATGTAGCTGTTCAGTTTTCCTAACACCATTTGTTGAAGAGACTGTCTTTTTCCTATTGCTTATTTTTGCTTTCTTTGTTGAAGATTAATTGACCCCATATAATCATGGGTTTATTTCTTTTTAAATAGAGGTTTAATTTTTTAAATTTTTTATTTTTGAGAGAGAGAGTGTGTGTGTGCATGAGTGTGGGAGGGGCAGAGAGCAAGGGAGACACAGAATCTGAAGCAGACTCCAGGGTCTGAGCTATCAGCACAGAGCCTGATGTGGGGTTTGAACTCATGGACCATGAGATCATGACCTGAGCCAAAGTCAGACGCTTAAATGACTAAGCCACCCAAGTGCCTCAATCATGGGTTTATTTCTGGGTTCTCTATTCTGTTCTATTGATCTGTGTGTCTGTTTTTGTGCCAGTACCATACTGTTTTGATTACTGCAGCTTTGTAATATAACTTGAAGTGTGGGATTGTGACACCTCACCTCCAATTTTGTTTTTCTTTGTTAAGATTGCTTTGGCTATTCAGGGTCTTTTGTGGTTCCATACAAATTTTAGGATTATTTGTTCTAGTTCTGTGAAGAATGCCTATGGTACTTTGATAGGGATTGCATTAAATCTGTAGATTGCTTTTTGTACTATAGACATTTTAACAATGTTCTCTCAGTCCATGAGCATGGATATCTTTCCACTTGTTTGTGTCATCTTCAGTTTCTTTCATCAGTGTTTTATTGTTTGTTTTTTTTTTTTCAACGTTTTATTTATTTTTGGGACAGAGAGAGACAGAGCATGAACGGGGGAGGGGCAGAGAGAGATGGAGACACAGAACCGGAAACAGGCTCCAGGCTCTGAGTCATCAGCCCAGAGCCTGATGCGGGGCTCGAACTCACGGACCGCTAGATCGTGACCTGGCTGAAGTCGGACGCTCAACCGACTGCGCCACCCAGGCGCCCCAGTGTTTTATTGTTTTAAGAGTACAAGTATTTAATCTCCTTGGTTAAGTTTATTCTTATGTGTTTTATTATTTTCAGTGTAATTGTAAATGGGACTATTTTCTTAATTTCTCCTTCTGCTACTTCATTATTAGTGTATAGAAATACAAAGGATTTTTGTATATTGTTTTGTATCTTGTGACCTTACTGAATAGATGTATCAGTTCTAGTAATGTTTTGGTGAAGTCTTTACTATAAAATAAAACATCATGGTGGCATCCATCCTCTTCTGTGTTTCTTGGTATGGACCTGCTTGGGTTGATTTTGTTGGGGGCTCTCTGTGCCTTGGATTTCTGTTTCCTTCCTCATATTCAGGAAGTTTTCAGCTATAATTTCTTCAAATAAATGTTCTGCCACCTTTTTTCTCCTCCTCCTAGGACCCCTGTAATGTGAATGTTATTATACTTGACAGTATTTCTGAGTTCCCTGAAGCCTATTTTCATTTTTTATTATTTCTTTTCTCTCTTTTGTTCATCTTGATTGCTTTCTATTACTCTTCTCCAGGTCACTTATCCATTCTTCTGCTTCCTCTGGTCTGTTAATTATTCCCTCTGATGTATTTTTAATTTTAATTATTGAGTTCTTTACCTCTGGTTGGTTCTTTTTTATGTTGTCTATCTCTTTTTTTAAAAATTTTTTTAAATGTTTATTTATTTTTGAGACAGAGACAGCATGAACGGGGGAGGGGCAGAGAGAGAGGGAGACACGGAATTGGAAGCAGGTTCCAGGCTCTGAGCCATCAGCCCAGAGCCCGATGCGGGGCTCGAACTCACAGACCACAAGATCGACCTGAGCTGAAGTCGGATGCTTAACGGACCGAGCTACCCAGGCGCCCCTATGTTGTCTATCTCTTTGTTGAGAGTCTCACTGAAGTTCTCTGTTTTTTCCACCAAGTCCAGTGAGTATCTTTATGACCATTACTTTAAATTCTCTATCAGGCATATTACTTACCTCCATTTTGTTTAGCTCTTTTGCTGTGATGTTTTCCTGTTCTTTAATTTGGGACATATTCTTATGTCTTCTCATTTTGTCTTACTCCTTGTGTCTGTTTCTATGTGTTAGGAAAGTCAGCTATATCTCCTGCTCTTGAAATTAGCGGCCTTATGAAGAAGAGGTCCTGTAGTGGCCTGTAGTGCAATGTCCTCTGTTCACCAGAACCTGGGGTGTCTCCTGTATGTTGCATGTGCCCTGCTTTTGTGGCCAAGCTGCATTTGCCTTCAGTCCAATCTTCTGCAATGGCTCTCTTTGTTGTGGGCAGATTTTGGTCCCTGTGTTGTTAGTGGGCCATGGTGGAGCCACACTGGGTTTGAATTGAGTCAGACCAGGGTTTTACCAAAGCTGTGGTAGCACCGAACTGTGGGGCACTTTCCCTGTGTTGTCCTCTGAGAAGCTTTCATTGGTGGGTAGGGCCTGCAGTCAGACCCGATGTCTCCCCCAACCCACTGCTAGGGCCACAGTCAGACTGGTGTGTGTGGTTATCTTCCCCTCACTTCGGGGCAGGAGTCACTTTGGAGTTGTGGTGGCCCCTGTGAGGGCTGCTTGCACACTGCCAGGCTTGTGGCACCGCTCTGGATGGGTTCCTGCCAAGGATTGTTGGAGGGGGTGTGTCTACAGGAGAATGCAGGGGCAGGGCCCACAGTGCTAGCAAGTTCTGCCAGTCTGCTGCAGGAGGGGGCTTGCACCCACTGGGGAAAACTCCTGCCCAGGCTAGGATGGAGGGGGGTGCTTCCTGCTGAAGGAAAACCCTAAGGACGGAGCACACTGTTAACAAGCTAGGTGGAGAGTGTTTGCTCTGCACTAGTTCTTACAGGAGTCTCTATATCTAGGGTGAGGTATAGGGGAGGGAAATGGTGCCTGCCAGCTCTTTTATTCTTGGAGAAGGCTCCCTCTCTTCATACCTCTCCCCAGGTATTTTTCAAGCTGCTGCTTCCATGCTGTATCTCAGCAGGGCTATTTGTTGTGCTGTCTCTTTAAGGATGGGGACTCAGTTTCGTATCCCTTCCAGCTCTCCCAGAGCCCAGCTGCTGATTTTTAAAGTGCCGGGTGTCAAGCCCCACTGATTGTAATAACTTGTGAAGTTAGGCCCTTCTAGTTTTCAAACCCGAATGTTATGGGATTTGTCTTGTCAGTTTGGGTCCTCTGTGACTGGGGTGCCTGATGTGGGGTCTGCTCCTCTCCTCTCTCCATGCCCTGGTGTTCCTCCCTCCTGTGGACAGCGCTGTGGGTCATTTTGTCTCCTTACTGTGTTTCTGCACTTCCTACCCTCTTCTATGTGGCCTTTTGTCTACATTTATCTGTCTGTGCCGCTAGTGTTCAGGTCATTTTCTGAGTTATTTACACTGAGGTGGGTGTTATCTAGGTGTATCTGTGGGACAAGGTAAGCCTAGGCTCCTCCTACTCTGCCCTCTCCCCCAGAAGGCTCCAAACGTTATTAATTTTTAATTAATTATTTTTCTTTTCTTTAATTAATTAAATTTTTTTTTTCTTGAGAGAGAATGTGCCTGTGCATGAGTGCAAGAGGGGCAGGGAAAAACAGGGAAAATATTGTATGGAAATGGAAAGGATCTAGGATAATTAAAAGAATCTTTAAAAAGAAGAACATTACTGGAGGACTTAACTTACCCAACAGAATATTTTCTAGAAAGCTACAATAGTTAAGACAGTATTGAATTTGGCATAAAGATAGAAAAATGGGGGAAAAATCGAGTCCAGAAATAGGCCCATACTTATATGGCTACTTGATTTTTTTTATAAAAGCATCAAAATAATCCAACAAGGAACATTTTTTAAATTGAGGTATAATTGATATATTAGTTTCAGGTATATAACATAATGATGTGACATTTGCATACATTGTGAAATGATCGTTGCAATAAGTCTAATATCCATCACCATACATAGATACAATTTTTTTTTCTTATGGTAACTTGTAAGATCTCTTTTTTTGGCAACTTTAAATGTGTAATACAATATTAGTAACTATAGTCACCATGGTGAACTTTACATTCCCTTGACTTACTTTATAACTGGAAGTTTATACCTTTTGACCCCTTTACCTCCTCCACCCCCACTACCAGGAGCCACCAATATGTTCTCTGTATCTATAAGCTCATTTTTTCTTTTAGATTCTACGTATAAGTGAGATCAAATGGTATTTGTCCTTTTCTGATTTACTTAGCATAATGCCTTCAAGGTTCATCTGTGTTGTCACTAAGGGCAAGATTTCATTTTTCTTTTTTTTTTTTTTTAATAATTTTTGTAATGTTTACTTATTTATTTTGAGAGACAGCGTGAGAGAGCAGGGGAGGGGCAAGAGAGAGGATGAGAGAGAATGCCAAGCAGGCTCTGCATTGTTAGTGCAGAGCCCCCTGCTGGGCTTGATCTCATGAACTGTGAGATCATGATCTGAGAGGAAATCAAGAGTCAGATGCTTAACCTACTGAGTCACCTTGGTGCCCAAGATTTCGTTTTTCTTTTTTTTTTTAATTTTTTTTTTTTTAACGTTTATTTATTTTTGGGACAGAGAGAGACAGAGCATGAACGGGGGAGGGGCAGAGAGAGAGGGAGACACAGAATCGGAAACAGGCTCCAGGCTCTGAGCCATCAGCCCAGAGCCCGACGCGGGGCTCGAACTCACGGACCGCGAGATCGTGACCTGGCTGAAGTCGGACGCTTAACCGACTGCGCCACCCAGGCGCCCCAAGATTTCGTTTTTCTAAAGGCTGAATAATATTCCATTGTATATATATATATATACATGCCACATTTCCTTAAAAAAAATTTTTTTTTTTTTTTGAGAAAGTGAGCATGAACAGGAGAGGGGCAGAGGGAGAGAGAGGGAGAGAATCTTAAGCACGCTACCACCCAGTGCGGAGCCTGTGGCAGGGCTCAGTCTTACCACCATAAGATCCTGACCTGAGCCAAAATCAAGAGTTGGGTGCTTAACTGACTGAGCCACCCAGGGGCCCCAACATTTTCTTTATCCATTGATTCATTAGTGGAAACAGGTTGTTTCCATGTCTTGGCCATTGTAAATAATGTTGCAGTGAACATGGAGGTACATATGTCTTTTCAAGTTAGTGTTTTTGTTGTCTTTAGATGTATACCAAGAAGTGGAGTTGCTGGGTCATATGGTAGTTACAGTGTTAATTTTCTGAGGGGCCTCCATACTGTTTTTTCATAGTGGTTTCATAGTAAGGTTACATCCTTCCCAACAGTGCACAAGGTTCATTTTTCTCCACATCCTCACCAACACTTTATTATTTCTTATCTTTTTGCTATTGGTTTGTATGAGTTCTTTATATATTACAGATATGAACTTCTTTTATCATATACATGAATTGCAAATTTTTCTCACATTTATTAGTAAAATGCCTTTTCATTTTGTTGATGGTTTCCTTAGCTCTGCAGAAGCTTTTTAGCTTGATGTAGTCTCATTTGTTTATTTTTATTTTTGTTGCCTTTGTTTTTGGTGTCAAATCCAAAAATTAATCACCAAGACCAATGTCAAGGAGCTTCCTGTCTGTTTTCTTCTAGGAGTTTTGTGATTTCAGGTCTTACATTCATGGTCTTTAATCCTTTTTTTTTTTTTTTAAGTTTATTTTGAAAAAGACAGCACATGGCACAAAAACAGACACATAGACCAATGGAATAGAATAGAAACCCC
>NW_024419685.1:0-1521 GCF_014898765.1 Herpailurus yagouaroundi
AGCACATCGATCAAATCTGATGAACAATCTGGCCAAAAAGACACACACAGCATCTCTTGTGAAACTTGAATTCAGTTTCAGCATGAGAACAGAATTTCCATATATTATGAAAAAACCATGCCATGAAAATGAGTTACTACACACTATACACTTAAAAACAAAAAAGAGACCAGAGACCAGTTAGTGAACAAGTCAGCATTGAGAGAAACCAGAAAAAAAAAGATTTTAGTTATATTGTAAATCAAGAAATTAGTGGGGTGCCTGCGTGGCTCAGTCAGTTAAGCATCTGACTTCAGCTCAGTTCACGATCTCACGGTTCATGCGTTTGAGCCCCATGTCAGTTTCTATGCTTACAGCTTAGAGCCTAGAGCCTGCTTCAGATTGTGTCTCCCTCTCTCTGCCTCTCGCCCACTTGCACTCTGTCTCTCTCTCTGTCTCAAGAATAAACATTTTAAAAAAAGTTATCAGTCACAAGCAATCAATCATTATGAAAACCAAAATTATACCTAAGAACCAAAGGCCCATAAAAAGAAATAGTATAAATGGGCTTTGTGAAAATCAAATAACTTTTTCTGAACACGTGACAATCAATAGCAGTAAGACAAGTTACAGAGGAAGAGACAATATTCACAAATTGCATAACCACAAAGGGACTTGCATCCTAAATATGCTAAGAACCCTCGACAGTCAATAGGAAGAAAGGATACAACCCTCTATAAAACAAGCACAGCCTTGTGTAGTAAACATCCCATCCTAGATGTTGTAGACACATTAGGTAAGGACAGGAAAAGACTCTTCACACCATCAACTGTCAAGGAAATTCAAATCAAGAATGCAATAGATGCTCTATGCATTCATCCTAAGGGCTCAGGTATGAAGGGAACACTGGCAACACCATCCAGGTGAGCATCCAGCACACATGGGGCCTCAAAAACTGCAGGTAGGAATGAAAAACGAACACCAGCTCTGGAAAGCCATTGGCTGTTGCTTATGAAATTATACATGGATGACTTAACATGTAACCTGGAAATACCACTCCCGAGCGTCTGCTCCAGAGTGAAATCCCATGCTCAGAAAATAAATGGTGTGTAAGTATTTATAGCATCTTAGTGTTAGAAGATAGGAATGAGGCAAAAGTCTTTCTAAATAAAAAGGAATAAACCAGGTATGAAACTTCCATCAATGGGATGCTTTGCCTCAGAAATGTGACGCTATTGATCCAGAATTGAAACTAGGAGAACCTCAAAGACATGATATGAGGAAAGGGAAGTCGTCTCAAAGACTACAGAGGTGGTGTGGCCTGGGACATTCACACAGCCAGCCCAGGGTGACAGTGTTTGGCTGAGTTTCTTTATCTCTTTCTGCCCAACACTCACATGATAAGTTCCACTGCCTCACATTGAATGCTGTCCTGCGTTCAACAATGCTCTCATGTTTCAACTCTCCACAGACTAAACCCTACAACCTCGGTCTCCTCTGAATGGAGAGTTGTTGAGACCATAATCTGACATGTGTCCTGAC
>NW_024419686.1:0-1072 GCF_014898765.1 Herpailurus yagouaroundi
GGAAATACACAGAACATTAAATCTGTTGCTTGTTAAATCTGTCACTTATGTTTCAAAGGGTCAAGGATGTGTCTGTGTTTGGTCTGTTTCCATGGACATCCATGCAGACTGTTTGTGCTTGCTTCTTAGCTCCTCAACCTTCTTTTTTTTTTTATTTTTTTATTTATATATGAAATTTATTGTCAAATTGGTTTCCATACAACACCCAGTGCTCATCCCAAAAGGTGCCCTCCTCAATACCCATCACCCACCCTCTCCTCCCTCCCACCCCCCATCAACCCTCAGTTTGCTCTCAGTTCTCAACAGTCTCTTATGCTTTGGCTCTCTCCCACTCTAACCTCTTTTTTTTTTTTTTCCTTCCCCTCCCCCATGGGTTTCTGTTAAGTTTCTCAGGATCCACATAAGAGTGAAACCATATGGTATCTGTCTTTCTCTGTATGGCTTATTTCACTTAGCATCACACTCTCCAGTTCCATCCACGTTGCTACAAAAGGCCATATTTCATTTTTTCTCATTGCCACGTAGTATTCCATAGTGTATATAAACCACAATTTCTTTATCCATTCATCAGTTGATGGACATTTAGGCTCTTTCCATAATTTGGCTATTGTTGAGAGTGCTGCTATGAACATTGGGGTACAAGTGCCCCTATGCATCAGTACTCCTGTGTCCCTTGGATAAATTCCTAGCAGTGCTATTGCTGGGTCATAGGGTAGGTCTATTTTTAATTTTCTGAGGAACCTCCACACTGCTTTCCAGAGCGGCTGCACCAATTTGCATTCCCACCAACAGTGCAAGAGGGTTCCCGTTTCTCCACATCCTCTCCAGCATCTATAGTCTCCTGATTTGTTCATTTTGGCCACTCTGACTGGCGTGAGGTGATATCTGAGTGTGGTTTTGATTTGTATTTCCCTGATAAGGAGCGACGCTGAACATCTTTTCATGTGCCTGTTGGCCATCCGGATGTCTTCTTTAGAGAAGTGTCTATTCATGTTTTCTGCCCATTTCTTCACTGGGTTATTTGCTTTTCGGGTGTGGAGTTTGGTGAGCTCTTTATAGATTTTGGATACTA
>NW_024419686.1:1172-4736 GCF_014898765.1 Herpailurus yagouaroundi
TCTGAGGAACCTCCACACTGCTTTCCAGAGTGGCTGCACCAATTTGCATTCCCACCAACAGTGCAAGAGGGTTCCCGTTTCTCCACATCCTCTCCAGCATCTAGAGTCTCCTGATTTGTTCATTTTGGCCACTCTGACTGGCGTGAGGTGATATCTGAGTGTGGTTTTGATTTGTATTTCCCTGATAAGGAGCGACGCTGAACATCTTTTCATGTGCCTGTTGGCCATCCGGATGTCTTCTTTAGAGAAGTGTCTATTCATGTTTTCTGCCCATTTCTTCACTGGGTTATTTGCTTTTCGGGTGTGGAGTTTGGTGAGCTCTTTATAGATTTTGGAGACTAGCCCTTTGTCCGATATGTCATTTGCAAATATCTTTTCCCATTCCGTTGGTTGCCTTTTAGTTTTGTTGGTTGTTTCCTTTGCTGTGCAGAAGCTTTTTATCTTCATAAGGTCCCAGTAATTCACTTTTGCTTTTAATTCCCTTGCCTTGGGGGATGTGTCGAGTAAGAGATTGCTACGGCTGAGGTCAGAGAGGTCTTTTCCTGCTTTCTCCTCTAGGGTTTTGATGGTTTCCTGTCTCACATTCAGGTCCTTTATCCATTTTGAGTTTATTTTTGTGAATGGTGTGAGAAAGTGGTCTAGTTTCAACCTTCTGCATGTTGCTGTCCAGTTCTCCCAGCACCATTTGTTAAAGAGACTGTCTTTTTTCCATTGGATGTTCTTTCCTGCTTTGTCAAAGATGAGTTGGCCATACGTTTGTGGGTCTAGTTCTGGGGTTTCTATTCTATTCCATTGGTCTATGTGTCTGTTTTTGTGCCAATACCATGCTGTCTTGATGATGACAGCTTTGTAGTAGAGGCTAAAGTCTGGGATTGTGATGCCTCCTGCTTTGGTCTTCTTCTTCAAAATAACTTTGGCTATTCGGGGCCTTTTGTGGTTCCATATGAATTTTAGGATTGCTTGTTCTAGTTTCGAGAAGAATGCTGGTGCAATTTTGATTGGGATTGCATTGAATGTGTAGATAGCTTTGGGTAGTATTGACATTTTGACAATATTTATTCTTCCAATCCATGAGCAGGGAATGTCTTTCCATTTCTTTAAATCTTCTTCGATTTCCTTCATAAGCTTTCTATAGTTTTCAGCATACAGATCTTGTACATCTTTGGTTAGATTTATTCCTAGGTATTTTATGCTTCTTGGTGCAATTGTGAATGGGATCAGTTTCCTTATTTGTCTTTCTGTTACTTCATTGTTAGTGTATAAGAATGCAACTGATTTCTGTACATTGATTTTGTATCCTGCAACTTTGCTGAATTCATGTATCAGTTCTAGCAGACTTTTGGTGGAGTCTATCGGATTTTCCATGTATAATATCATGTCATCTGCAAAAAGCGAAAGCTTGACTTCCTCTTTGCCAATTTGGATGCCTTTGATTTCCTTTTGTTGTCTGATTGCTGATGCTAGAACTTCCAGCACTATGTTAAACAACAGCGGTGAGAGTGGGCATCCCTGTCGTGTTCCTGATCTCAGGGAAAAAGCTCTCAGTTTTTCCCCGTTGAGGATGATGTTAGCTGTGGGCTTTTCATAAATGGCTTTTATGATCTTTAAGTATGTTCCTTCTATCCCGACTTTCTCAAGGGTTTTTATTAAGAAAGGGTGCTGGATTTTGTCAAAGGCCTTTTCTGCATCGATTGACAGGATCATATGGTTTTTCTCTTTTTTTTTGTTAATGTGGTGTATCACGTTGATTGATTTGCGAATGTTGAACCAGCCCTGCATCCCAGGAATGAATCCCACTTGATCATGGTGAACAATTCTTTTTATATGCCGTTGAATTCGATTTGCTAGTATCTTATTGAGAATTTTGGCATCCATATTCATCAGGGATATTGGCCTGTAGTTCTCTTTTTTTACTGGGTCTCTGTCTGGTTTAGGAATCAAAGTAATACTGGCTTCATAGAATGAGTCTGGAAGTTTTCCTTCCCTTTCTATTTCTTGGAATAGCTTGAGAAGGATAGGTATTATCTCTGCTTTAAACGTCTGGTAGAACTCCCCTGGGAAGCCATCTGGTCCTGGACTCTTATTTGTTGGGAGATTTTTGATAACCGATTCAATTTCTTCGCTGGTGATGGGTCTGTTCAAGCTTTCTATTTCCTCCTGATTGAGTTTTGGAAGAGTGTGGGTGTTCAGGAATTTGTCCATTTCTTCCAGGTTGTCCAATTTGTTGCCATATAATTTTTCATAGTATTCCCTGATAATTGTTTGTATCTCTGAGGGATTGGTTGTAATCATTCCATTTTCATTCATGATTTTATCTATTTGGGCCATCTCCCTTTTCTTTTTGAGAAGCCTGGCTAGAGGTTTGTCAATTTTGTTTATTTTTTCAAAAAACCAACTCTTGGTTTCGTTGATCTGCTCTACAGTTTTTTTAGATTCTATATTGTTTATTTCTGCTCTGGTCTTTATTATTTCTCTTCTTCTGCTGGGTTTAGGCTGCCTTTGCTGTTCTGCTTCTATTTCCTTTAGGTGTGCTGTTAGATTTTGTATTTGGGATTTTTCTTGTTTCTTGAGATAGGACTGGATTGCAATGTATTTTCCTCTCAGGACTGCCTTCGCTGCGTCCCAAAGCGTTTGGATTGTTGTATTTTCATTTTCGTTTGTTTCCATATATTTTTTAATTTCTTCTCGAATTGCCTGGTTGACCCACTCATTCGTTAGTAGGGTGTTCTTTAACCTCCATGCTTTTGGAGGTTTTCCAGTCTTTTTTCTGTGGTTGATTTCAAGCTTCATAGCATTGTGGTCTGAAAGTATGCATGGTATGATTTCAATTCTTGTAAACTTATGAAGGGCTGTTTTGTGACCCAGTATATGATCTATCTTGGAGAATGTTCCATGTGCACTCGAGAAGAAAGTATATTCTGTTGCTTTGGGATGCAGAGTTCTAGCTCCTCAACCTTCTAATCCTTAGAAACTTTGCCCTCTCAACCCCCAGACCTCTTTGCAGGAATACCACCTCAGGCTTAGTTCAGAAAGCCTGAAGGAGACAGGCAGGGAGTGGAGGGAGAAGTGGGAGACCATACCCTGTGTTATATCTGATAGTAAGATGCATTCATAACCAATGTTGAATATTTTTCTTGTAAAACCTTTTGAATGGATTATTCTTTTTTTTTAAATTATTGGACTATATTGACTCGTGATTTGATATGAGTTTTAAAAATTATTGTACATACATGGGAATTCTTTATTTTTTAAATTTGAGAGATAGAGCGTGTGCACAAGTGGGGGAAGGGCAGAGAAAGAGGAGAGAGAGAGAATCCCAAGCAGGCTCCACACTGCCAGCACAGAGCCCAATGTGGGACTCGAACTCATGAAGCATGAGATCATGACCTAAGCTGAAGTCAGATGCTTAACTGAGCCACCCAGATGCCCCAGATGCTTAACTGACTGAGCTACGCATGTGCCCCTACATGGGAATTCCTAAGAAATGCAAAAATCTAATGTATGAGTTACTTTAAAACATATTGAAATCTGTATGTTTTGGATTTAAAAATTAATGGCTTGCCT
>NW_024419687.1:0-6546 GCF_014898765.1 Herpailurus yagouaroundi
GGGGGAGGGGGAAGCAGAAGAGGTGAGGTGCAGCCTGGAAGGCTGGTGGTGGATAAAAGCCCAGAAGACAGAGAAAGAGGTCTCCCAGTTTTAAAGCCTGTCAGTTTGGACAGATGAAGAGACGGCAGATTTTTTTTTTTTCCCACCAACAAGTGGAAATGGGCATTCCTTGTCGGTCAGAGAAGACTGAATTTCCCTGAAACAAAAGGAATTTCGACAGCTGCTTTGGAATATTCCTTAAGTCTCCTTCCCGAGATAGACTGACCAGAGACAGTTGGTCCTAATCATCATAGTCATTAACTCAGGAAATGAATGAGGGAGAAGCCACACATACAGCTAGAGTAACCGGAGTCTATTAGGAAGGAGGAACAGTGAGAGCAAAAGAAACCTGAAGACAAGGGATTCTGCACGCCTGATTGGAACAGAAAAGATTAGGCATGTTTTTCTAGTCTCCTCGTGGACATCAAGTGCCAGTCGTTCCTACCTGAATGCGCAGATGTCCTTTCCTGTTTTTGGGATTGAGAGGTGAGGTACACAGCCTGGAGCCAGTAGATTCTCTTGGTCCGTTTCAGGCGCCACTTGTTGCTGCACACTGAAGAAAAAATTCTCAGATACTTAGGCTGAGCCTACGTGCAGTGCTGTCTCTCCCAGCGAGAACAGCAGCAGCCACAGCAGATTGCACACAGTTTTTATTTAGATAGAAGTATCAAAGAGTATCAAAGCAAGGAAGGAGAGCACAAAGGGTCTTTAGACATTAGCCAGACATACGTATCTGGTGGCTACATGAAGGCATGAAGGGAGTGCTTGTGGTTTCAAGGAATGTCAGGGAGGTACAGCAGGTGTTGTATCTAAAGTATCCTTTAGGGGATCATGGGGCTCTGTCCTCATAGTGCTATCTCATTCGACAGCCTTGAGACCAGAACATAGCTGATGTTTGAGCAATTACCTCATTCATCCTTCAGGACTTACAAATACACTCTGTAAACATAACTCCACACTGAAGAAAACCAGCTCTTAAGAGATAGAAAGATGGGAACCTAAGGCCAGGAAAAGATGAAAGAAATTGGGAGGGAGGGAGGAACATTTGGGAAGAATTCAAAACACAGTGAATAGCAGATTTGACTCATGAAAGCACTACAGAAATATTTAGATGTGGCAGGAAACAGATGGCAACAAAAAGATGTAATTGAAAAGAGTGATTAACCTATTCATGTAATTGACTCCATTACATATTTGAAGGGGAAAAACTGTAAGATTGCAATATGTATTTGATAAAATTAAACATCCATTTAGTATAAAAAGGTTTTGTTTTGTTTTGTTTTTTTGTGTTTTAAGACTTAATTTTTTTCAGTGCAGTTTTATGTTTACAGCAAAATTGAGAGGAAGGGGCAGAGATTTCCCATATACCTCACCTCCTAACCCCACCTAGGCACAGCTTCTATTTCATTATCAAGAACCCCTCCAGAGTGTTACATTTGTTACAAGTGATGAACCTACCCTGACACATAATCATCACCCCAAGGCCATAATTTACATAGGGTTCATTTCTCGGTCTTGGGCATTCTATAGGTTTGAACAAAAGTACAATGGCATGTATCCATTCCTATAGTATCATACAGAGTAGTTTCACTGCCCTAAAAGTCCTCTGTGTTCCCTGTATTTATCCTCCCTCCCCTCTAAACCATGGCAACTGCTCATCTTTTTAGTGTCTCCACGGTTTCTGCTTTTTTCTGAATATTTTATAGTTGGAATTATATGGTATGTAGCCTTTTCATGGGCTTTTTTCACTTAGCAATAGGTATTTCAGTTTCCTCTTTGTCTTTTCGTGGCTCTGTAGGTCATTCTTTTTAGCCCTGAACAATATTCTGTCGTCTGCATAATCCTAATTTATTAAAGCCATTTACCTACTGAAGGGCATCTTGGTTGTTTCCAAGTGTTGGCAACTAAGAATAAAGTTGTTATTAACATCTGTGTGGGGGACTTTGTGGAGACATAATTTTCAACCTAACTGGGTAAATACCAAGGAGTGCTTTTGCTGGGTCGTTTTGTAAGAGTGTGTTCAGTTTTTTAAGAACTTGTCAAACTATATTCCAAAGTTGCTGTAGCATTTTGCATTCCCACCAGCAATCAGTGAGTCCATGTTGCTTCCTATACTTGCCAGCATTCGGTATTATTAGTGGTGTAGATTTTGGCCATTCCTTGTGTAATTACTGTCACTCATTTCACTTCTATATAAATATACTCTATCCAATTAAACATATATAAATTATTTTATATATTTATATATTAAAGATTTACATACTATGTAAAACATATAAATATATATTCAAAGAATACATCATTTTATTTTACATTCACTTATTCATTCTTCAATTGTTTTTCTTCATTTATGTAGTTCTGAATTTCTGACTTATATTATTTCCTTCTCCTTGAAGGACTCTTTAACATTTCTTATATGCCAGGTCCACTGGAAACAACTTCCTACAACTTTTGTTTGAGAAAGTCTTTTATTTCTCTTTCACTTTTGAAGGGTAATTTTGTAGGATACAGAATTCTAGGGTGGTGTGGTTTTTTTTTTTTCTATTAACATTTTGAGTATTTTACTTCATTCATTCTTTGCATGGTTTCTAAGGAGAAGTTGGATATAATTCTCATCTTTATTTTTCTGTAAGGTGTTTTATTTCTCTGACTTTTTTCAGAATTGTTTATCTTTGATTTTCTATAGTTTGAATATGATATGCCAAGTCTAGGTTATTTTCCTCAGATTTTTTTCTGATTGGTGTTGCCAAACATCCTGGAACTTTGGTTTGGTATCTGATAGTAACTTGGAGAAATTCTCAGTCCTTGTTTCAAAAATTTCCTCTATTCCTTTCTCTCATTCTTCTTTCTTCTGATTTTTCCATTACACACATTTTACATGTTTTGGTAGTTGTCTCAAATTCCATGGATATCTTGTGTTTTTTTTTTTTAAGTGTTTATTCTCTGTTTTTCAGTTTTGGAGGTTTCTATTGATATATTCTCTAGCTTAGAGATTCCTTCCTTAGCCATATCCAGACTATTAATAAGGTCATCAAAGACATTCTTCATTTCTGTTAATGTTTTTGATTTAATTTTGCCAATTTTGCCTCATGTATTTTGAAGCTGTTACTAGGTATAGAGGCATATCTTGTTTCATTGTACCATTGTTTTACTTTATTTACCTTGAAGGTATCATGGTTTTTACAAGTTGAAGGTATGCCAAACATGCATTGAGTACATCTATCAGCACCATTTTTCCAACAGCATTTGCTCACTTTGCGTCTCTGTGTCACATTTTGGTAATTCCTGAAATATTTGAAGCTTTGTCATTACATTATATTTGTTGTGGTGATCTGTGATCAGTGATCTCGGATGTTATTATGTAATTGTTTTGTGGTGTCACTAACCATGTCCATATGAGATGGTGGATGTAAGTGATGTGTGTGTGTGTGTGTGTGTGTGTGTGTGTGTGTGTTTTGGCTCTTCCCCCATCTCTGTCTCCCTCTCATCAAGCCTCCCTCACACAACAATATTGATAGGTCTCCATAAGACATAATATTGATATTAGGCTAATTAATAACCTCCCAATGAACTCTAAGTACTCAAGTGAAAGGAGGAGTTGCATATTTCTCACTTGAAATCAAAAGTTAGAAATGATTCATAAACTTAAGGAGGAAGGCATGTTGAAAGCTGAGACAGGTCAAAAGCTAGGCCTCTTGTGCCAGCAGTTAGCCAGGTTATGAATGTGAAGGAAAAGTTCCTGAAGGAAATGAAAGTGCTATTCTCATGAACGCACTAATGATAAGGAATTGAAACAACCTTATTGCTGATAAGGAGAAAGTTTCAGTGATCTTGAAAGAAGACCCACACAGCTACAACATTTCCTGAAGCCAAAGCCTAATGCAGATAAGGCCCTAACTCTCCTTGATTCTATGGAGACTGAAGGAGGTGAGGAAGCTGTGAAAGAAAAGTTGGAAGCTAGCAGAGGTTGGTTCATGAGGTTTAAGGAAAGAAACTGTCTCCATAACACAAAAGAGCAAGGTGAAGCAGCAGGTGCTGTTGTAGAAGCTGCAGCAAGTTATCCAGAAGATGTAGCTGAGATAATGCATGAAGGTGACTACACTAGGGGCACCTGAGTTGCTGAGTGGGTTAAGCATCCGATGTTGGCTCAGATCATGATCTCATGGTTTGTGAGTTCGAGCCCCGTGTTGGGCATGTGCTGACAGCTCAGAGCCCGGAGCCTGCTTCAGATTCTGTGTCTCCCTCTCTGTCTGCCCACCCCTGTTTGTGCTCTCTCAAAAATGAATAAGTGTTAAAAAAAAGTGACTACACTAGAGAACACATTTTTAAAGAGACGAAATGGTCTTATATTGTAAGAAGATGTCATGACTTTCTGAAATTCTCTCTTTCTCGTATCCTGTATGTTTGTTTTTTGCTATAGTTTTCCAGTTTCAATAAGCAGTGAATCAATGAGTAAATTGAACTCTTTTGTATTATCCTAATCTGCCTAGTTATTTTTGGAGGAGTGGGGTGTGGGGGAAGCATATATTTCTTGTTTGTGTTTTAATTCTCCTTTTATTTCTTTAAACATCCTCACCACATTTATTTTATGCCCGGTGTTTCATAATTCTACTATCTGAAGTTCTGAATCTTATTCTTCTCTCTAGGAATAACAGATGGCAGCTAATAAAAATAATATTATCTGACTTTATGGTTCCTTGTTTCTTCCTGTGTTTTGTAATTTTGAAATGTCAGCTCAAAATTGTGTGGCTTTGAGTCTGAAAACTGGTTTGAATATAGAAACCTGGTGAAGGACCATGATTTTCCATTATCACAGCTGACGCCAGTTCTTTCTCACTGCTATTTGGAGGACTGAATGTGTCCTCCAAAACTCTTATGTCAAAACCCAATCTCTAGGGCGCCTGGGTGGCGCAGTCGGTTAAGCATCCGACTTCAGCCAGGTCACGATCTCGCGGTCCTTGAGTTCGAGCCCCACGTCGGGCTCCGGGCTGGTGGCTCAGAGCCTGGAGCCTGTTTCCGATTCTGCGTCTCCCTCTCTCTCTGCCCCTCGCCCGTTCATGCTCTGTCTCTCTCTGACCCAAAAATAAATAAACGTTGAAAAAAAAAATTAAAAAAAAAAAAAACAAACCCAATCTCCAATGGGATGTCCTTTGGAGATGGAATCTTTGGGAGGTAACTTTGTCATGAGGATAGAGCTCTCAGATTAGTACCTTTATAAGAAGAGACCCAAGAGAGCCTGCTTTTCCTCTTTGTCTCTCCCTCTGCCACTCCATGTGAGAAGACAGTGAGAAGACAGCTGTCTACAAGCCAGGGAGTGGGCTTTCATTGGACATCATGTCTGCTAGTACTTTGATCTTAGACTTCCAGCTTCTAGAACTGTGAGATAAAGTGTTTGTTATTACGCCACTCTTTGGTATTTTTGTTGCAGGAAGCAAAACTGATGTAAGACACCCATTTATCTTTGATCTGGCCATATAAGGCAAACCATACCGTCTTTGGGTGCCCTTCTCTCTTACCCTTAAGAACACTAAGATTTATCTGGCTTTTGCCCCAGATCTTTCAGGTCAGAGCCTCTTGGTTGTCATTCTGGCCTCGCTACTGTTTATGATTATGTACTTTGCCCCTGCCTATTAAGTGCTGTCACCTTGTCTTGATATTGCAGAATCCTATCACCCTCTCTGTGGCCAGCCCCACACTTTCCCACAGATGATGGGAACCTCCCTAGATAGTGTGCATGGATATTAGCAGTCTGGTGATTTGGGAGAAGGCCCACAACCCTGAACACTTCAGGGAATTTCCCTCGTGTAAATAAAAAGGAGGGTTTCAGAATTCTGTCTGCTTTTGTGGGATGGAGAGAAGACACAGAATCCTAAGACTTCCACCTCAAAAGGAACCTTGGGAATGAAGAAGGTACCTCCTTAGGTAAGGTCTGAGAGACCTCCCAGAATCTCCAGCTGGGCCGACAGGTGAATATCTTTTTCTGAAGAAGCCAGGCAGTAAAGACTGGTGGGGGGTGGGTGAGAGGGGTGGGTGGTGGTGACAGCTCCTTCAAGTGTGAAGACATGAGCGATGCAACGCTTCCAAAACATTCAAGGAAACATGACATCACTAAAAGAACATCAAGCCCCAGTGGCTGATCTCAAAGCAATGGAGCTCTGCATGCCTGACAAAGAATTCAAAAATAGTCTACTTAAGGAAGCTCAGTGAGCTACAGGAGAACACTGTTTGACCCCTAAATAAAATCTAGAAAACAATCTATGAGCAAAGGGAGTGTTCAAAAAAAGAGGTAGAAATCATGTAAAGGACACAACGGCAAATTTTATGCAAAGACTACACTGAAAAATTCAATCAAGAGTTCCAACAGCAGAGTCATCAAGCAGAAGAAATGATTAGTGAACACAAAGACATAATTTGAAATCATCCAGTCAGAGATAAAAAGCAAACCAACAGAAAGAATGGAAGTGAGGGAAGAAAGTCTCGGGATGTTATGAAACACCAACAAACCAA
>NW_024419688.1:0-5905 GCF_014898765.1 Herpailurus yagouaroundi
GCGCACCCCTCCGCCCGCGCCGCACGGCAGCGGGGCAGTCCCGCCGGGTCCCGGGCGGCCGGGAGGCGGCGGGCCGGGCGCAGCCAATCGCGGCGCGGCCCAGGAACTTTCCACCAATCGCAGCGGCGCTCGCGGGAGGCGCGGAGGGCCGAGCTCGGGGCTCTGTGCGCCAGTGTGTCCCCAGCTCGGGACCCCCGACCCCGGCCTCGCCGTGTGCGCCCATGTCCTGGAGCCCCGGGCCGGGATAGTGGTGGGAAAGGCGCCCACTGGAGCCTCGGGGCGGGCCCTGGGCTTCCAGCTCCCATCGTGCCCCCACCTGGCCCTGCTGATTCGTCCCAAGAGGTGCCCACAGAACCCCCAAGGATGAGGGGCCCGATGCTAGGCGTGTGGGCACCACGGAAAACCAGGAGCCAAAGGACAGCCCTGAGCCCCAGAATCAGGAGGTCCAGACAAACTGAAATGGGGCTAAAACCAAACACCCCAGGGTGCGTGTAGAGGCTGTGTGTGGGGAGGGGGGGGGGAGCCCAGAGATTTCCTTGGAGCAAGGACTTCCTCTGCGTAGAGGGGATGGGGAACAGATGGCCAGGTAGGGCCTGGAGAGGATTGCAGGTGTGGGGGGAGGGGGGAAGCAGACTGCCCTGGCAAAGGCCCAGAGCTGGGTGAAACCCCTGAGTCAGATCACAGAGGCTCTAGGCACAAAGCCAGGAGTCCAACCGCGTACTCCAACCCTTGGGGCCACTGAGAGCTTTTAACCAGGGTCTGCAGGTAACAATATAGACTCTCTGCCATCTGTGGATGTGAACCCTCCACACCACTGCCCCCCACTCAGCCCTCCAGCTACTCCTGAGCCTGAAGGGCATGGCTGGCACATGAGGGAGGTGGTCCCAAGGGGAAAGGGGACACACCCCAGGGCACAACAGGCCCCTGGCTCCAGGCAAGGTGGAGTGAAAACCAACTATCGCAACAGCCGAAAGGCAAAAGGAACCTAAGTGTTTACAGACACAGGAAAAGGATAAACAAAATGTCCATCCAACAGTGGACTGTGATTCCACCTTAAAAAGGAAGGAGGGGCACCTGGATGCCCTACTGGGTGGCTCAATAGGTTTAGCGCCAACTTGGGCTCAGGTCATGGTCTCATACATAGTTCATGAGCTCCAGCCTCAGGCTCTAGGCTGACAGATCAGAGCCTGGAGCCTGCTTCACATTCGGTCTCCCTCTCTCTCTCTGCCCCTTCCCTGCTCACGCCGTGTCTCTCTCTGTCTCAAAAATAAATAAACATTAAAAAAAAAATCTTTAAAAATGGTCAAGGGAGCGAATTTTACTCAGTGAAAAATGAAAGAGGTAGACAGGGCCCGTGCTGGGAACATAGAAGGTAAACGAGGTTCCAGTAGGAGGAGGGGAGAGGGCACCCCGGACAACACCACAGCTGCTGCGGTCCAGGCGCCCGCGTCCACCTCCCACCTTCTGACCAGTCTCTAGGGCCCGTGTCCAGCCGCGGTCTCTGAGGCACGTAGTGGGCTCCGGGCGCCCTCTGGTGGCAGCGTGAGGAGTCAGCCGCAGACTCACCCCTGCCAGCCTAGAGCCCCTGTCTCTGACTCCCCACACCAGCTCTCCCCCAGAGAATGAGTCAAGGTCCTGTGGGTGTCCCTGGCCAGCGGCCTGGCCCTGAGCCGTCTCCTCATCACCAGGATTCCCCCGTGCAGAACTCTTACCGTCGCCCAGTGGGTAATGCTGACTCTCTCCCTCAGAAAACCTGCACAGGGCCAACCTGTCTTCACAGCTGCTGCCCTCCCGCCAGCAAAGTACCTTGCTGTCGTTAGCCATCAAAGATCTGCTTCCCGTAGGATAAGGAGTCCATCAGGCCATGCCTGCCCTCGATCACGGAGCGCAGTGACCAGAAACACTGCAGGTGTTCAGTAAATACATGAGCAGTGAGTGGCTGCACCAATGAGCGAACAGAGGGCTGAATGAGTGAATGAAAGACATCTCAGACTCCAGTGTCTGTGCTCACATGCCCCCAGCTCCAGGACCTTCAGGGCCCTGCCCCTCCAAAGGGGCCTCTCTCCATCCCCACCCATACCCCAGTTCTTCGCAGGGGGTGCAGCCGATGCTGGACAAGGAGGGGCATCCACGCGGAGCCCTGTACTCAAGCAGGGTGTCAGCCCCACAGGACAACGGGCGCCTGACAGGAAGCCCCAGCCCTGGGGGCACAGGCAAGGAACCCTCATGACCAAGGCAGGGGCTGAGCTGGTCGAAGACCTGGGGGAGCGGCAGGTCCGAGAAACAGGGGGGATGCCTCAGGACAGTGTGGAGCCCAGGACAGACCGGGAACCAGGAAGGTGGCGAGTTGGAGGAGTGCAGGGCCAGTCCCAGGCCCATCAGGTACAGAAGGGCCTGCACTTGGCCTGGAGGGGACAGTGAACAGGTCCCCAGAGTAAGAAAGCCCAGACAGAGAGGTCAAGTTCTTTCACTCGCACAAGACTCGCCTGGGCTCTCACTTCAGCAAAAGTGGGGGAGAAGGAGAGGTGTGGCCCAAGCAGAGGCCAGCCCTGCCTGAGTCCCCAGCTGGACCTGTGGTCATCCAGACCCTTGCAGCTAGGCCCACCTGGATGTGCTGCCCCTCTGGGGTGGGGCTAGGGGCTGGGGACAGCAGAGACAGTTCCCAAACTGAATGCCAGGGGGTGCCGGGAGCCCACCAGAACCCGGACCCCCCCGGTGACGTGCTCTGATGGTATCCACCATGAGCACTGGCCTGGATTGCCCCTACCCAGCTTGACCCAGGGTCTCCCAAGGTGCTGGAGTGACCAGCCTGCCCAGAGACCCCATCAGGGAAATGGTCCTACCTGCTGACTCTTCTGGCTCCCCTTTGCCAGCACCCCATTTCCCTGACCCTCACCCCCAGCAGAATCTGGCCTTGCCCACCTATGGATGCTGCATCTGGAGACCCTCGACAGCAAGGTTTCTATCATGGGGATGTTTTCTTCCCCCTGACAAGAAATCCAACCCCCCCCCACACACACACACACACCTTGTATCTTCTGGAGGAGCCAAAAATGCAGCTGCAGATTGACTTGCAGCTGAGCTAAAAATAACTGCCAGGCTCCAGCCAGGGCCCAGGAAAATATCTCATTGCTAGGAGACGGCCGTTACTGGGAGACCGCCATTGCTAGGCGACAGGGTTGCCGTGGTGACAGCTGGGCCCTGAGTCATGCTCAGCCCTGTTGCTCCGCCCCTCTGCCCCTGGCAGGCGGCTGGGTCCCAAGAGGAGGAAAGGCTGGGAGCAGAAGGCAGCAAAGGGGCCCACCCCCTGATGCCCACAGCCACCATGGCCACACCAGGCTTTGAGGTTCTCACTCCTGTGGGCGCCCTTTCCAGCAGTGGAGTGGTGAGGACGGCGGAACACACAACTCTGCCCCTCACAGCCCCTCCCCGGGCCCTGGGGCACGGGAGGGAGGGCTGTGGGGGGGCGGGGGGACAGAGGCGGAAAGTGTGCCCCATGGCTCCATAGCAGGAAGCTTCAGAGCCAGCCGAATTACAATCGGGCATGGGGCTCTCACAGCCTGGGCTGTGCTAGCTGCCGTGCTGACCTTCAGGGCACCCCCTTGGACCCCACACCTATTTCCCAGGAGGGGAAATACTTGCCTGATCCCCACCCCCCACCACCACCACGGACGGGAGGATTTGGGCCAGGCAGGTGGCTCCAGGACACATGTACCCAGAGCCCCCACAAGGAACTGCCTGAGGACCTCCTGTAAGGAACCCCAGGCCAGCCATGAGGAGTGACCGCATCGTGGGCAGCCCCAACCCCTGATGTGACCCTTCTCCCCGTCTCATAGAATGGTCTCAGGGTGGGATTCACCAACAGCCTTCACTCCTCACCCTCCGGGGACTAAACAACCAGAAACCTCCAGCAGCCTGGACTGGGGAGACTCCTCTGTGCTCATGCACCAGCCCAAGGAGTGCTCCAGGGGATGGAGATGCTCCAGAGGAGGGAGTATTTCAGGTGATGTGATGCTCTAGGTGAGAGGTGCTCCAGCTAAGGGGGTGCTCCAGGTGAGGAGTGTTCCAGATGAGGGAGGTGCTCCAGGGGAGGGAGTATTTTAGGTGATGTGCTGCTGTAGGTGAGAAGTGCTCCAGGCGAGGAGTGCTCCATGGGACGGGGTGTCCCATAGGGGAGCACTGTGGCCCTGGAGGAAGGCCAGTGTGGCCACAGCTCCAAGAGCAAGGGGCCAGGTATAGGGCACAGCTGGGGGCCGGCGGTGCTGGAGACTCGGGGTTTTTGGGCTGCAGCGGAGCAGACAGAGCCCTAGGAGGATGGGGCCGAGTCCCCTGCACCACAGGGAGAACAGTGGCCGCCATCAGCCACGGAGGAGAGCAGCCGGCTGGACGAGGAGGGTGAAAGAGGTGGAGGAGGGAGCAGAACCCACTGGTATTCGGGAGGCAGGCTTGTGCAACGGTATTTCACATCCCTCCGAATAAATATTTTTCTTCGCTCAGATCCTTCCAAGGCAGGGAGTCTTCTGAGGCCCCGCTGAGGGCGGAACTTGCTCTCTGCGTGAGGTCCTGGCACCTCCTGGAAGCAGGAGGTCAAACCCTGTCCTCCAGGTCACGGTCACGCACCCTCCACACCGGGGCCCCCACGGGGTGGAGGATGAACTGGAAGGCCAGCCCGCTGGACTTGCACACCAGGGGCGACCGTGTGGGTGACAGCACTCAGTCGCCCCAGAGGTCTGTCTGCACGCGTCCTATTCCGACTGCCCGTGCCAAGCTCCCTGCTTTGACCAGAATTAGCACAAAGGCAAGACGCTGATTCTTGAGCCCCTGCCACACGGGAAAGCCGCCGTCACCCCAGCCTCAGCAACCGGATCCAGGGCCCTGCGCACAGCAAAAGCAGCGCTCCAGCTCGCAAACGGCCAGGCTCCCCCCCCTGCAGCTGCCCCCAGCCCACAGCAGCCCCGCTGGGTCCTGCTTCCCACCAAACGCTGCGAACACCAGCTGTTTACATTTCCCTCTCCCCCTCCAGGGCCTTCCCTCTTGGCCTTAAGGCTCCTCCCCTGAAATGAAGACCCCTCTCTGCTCTCCCCACACCTGATCCCTCCCCAGTCTCTGCTCCCAGGAGACCCCGGGATGCGGTCCGGGATGGTCACCATTAGCCTCCATTCTCTGCTCTGAGCCTGCTGGGAGGCCGGAACGGAGCCCTGCACACCCTCCCTCTGCATCCCACCCGGGGCCCCTCTCCCAGCCTGGTCCCTACGCAGCGGCCATTACCAACACCCGCCTCCAGTGGGTTCCAGAGCGGGCTCGCCAGGCTCAAGTCCTCAAAACCTAAAAACCCGTGCACACCCCTTCCGGGGTAACTTCGCCCACCCTGCCATCCTTGGGGTCGCCTGTCAAGTGGCCCGTGCTCAGGAGCGACGCCTCCAGCCCCCTCCCGCGGTTACTGTCACGTGGCCCTCTTGAAATTTCATCGCGCTTGTCACTCCCTTGTAATGATCTGGTGGTCACTTGTTTCTCGGCTCTGCGGGAGAGGGGGCGTCCCCGCTGCGGGGGGGTTCTGGACTTGGCACCCAGCAGGTGCGCCGGAGACGTGAGGGCCATGAAGGGGGCTTGGCCGCCCGCTCCGCTCCGCAGGAAGGGCTGGGAGGGGGAGGGGGGCACCGTCCTTGCCCTCCAAGGTGGCATCCCAGGGTCGGGACGCGCGGGGCCGGCACCTGTCTGCGCGGGACCACGTACCCCCGAGCCAACCGCCGGCGCCAAAGAGCTCGAGTCCTCTCCCCCCGCAGGTCTCCGCGCAGGCAGGGCTCTCCCCGGGCAGGCGGCTCGCGGGCTGCGCGCCCTGCCCGCCCCGCCCCGCCCCGCCGTGCGCGCGGGTCTGCTGTTGTGCGGGCGCCCGAGGCGGAGGGGC
>NW_024419689.1:0-4888 GCF_014898765.1 Herpailurus yagouaroundi
AGGTAAGCTAGCCTCTTTCTGTTCCCTAAGATCAGATCGATTCACACCCTCCTTCAACAGCCCGTATGCCAAAAGCCTTCCAAGATCCCTGCACGTTCCTGGGGGCTTTCTCCTGTGTTGTGGTTAGGAGCCCAGACGCGGGGCAGACCGCCCGACTTCCAGTCCGGCTCTCCCCTGCCGGAGGGACCCACGTCACTCGGCTGCTCCGTGCCTCCGTTTCAGCAACCCTGGAAGGCAGAGGGCAATAGAAGCTACTTCATAGTGTTGTTGCAAGCATTAAATGAGCTAGTTCGGGTGCAGCACTTAGAGCAGAGCCCGGCCCATCGTGAGCACCACGGACGATCGGCTCTTTCTTCTCGTTGTCGTTTCTAGCTTTGAGCCCCCGCTTGGATGGAATTAATTCAGTTTGTGCATCTTTTCACCCCCCCCCCCCCCCCCGCGGGTGCTGTCAGCTCTAGCCTGAGTCCGTGCTCAATCCCTTTCTTCATATTCCGTTACAAAAAATCGGCCTCACCCCTAAAACAAAGCGTGGCCGGGCACACAAAGTCCCTGTGGGTAGCACACATTTCCAAAGGAAGACGAGAAGAAGGGATTTACAGATTGCGCGAGCGCCAGCAGCGTGAAAGCCCGTCTTTGATATTTCCCTTCCTAGAAGCCCCTCCGCGTTTCCACCACCTGGGCATCAGCCTCCTGCTACATTGTTTTCGTATTTTCCCCTTTGCTCCCTCCCTCTCTCTCTCTCTCTCACCTCCCAATTCCCACTTATTTCCCATGCAGAGCAGTTTAACTATCTCTTTTGCTTCCTTGCCTCCTGTCAAATCATACCCTCAGGATGTTACCTCCCCACCAAGTGCCGTATCAAGGTATTTTGTTATACAAAGACATTTGCTTCCGGAAGAGGAGTTCTGGTGTCAGATGTTGTATCACTCAGGATCCAGCCGGGAAAAGAGGAAGCTCTGTAAACATGTAAGACGGGAGGGATTTAATGCAGGGCGTTGGTTACCCAGAGGATGGAAAGGCAGAGAAGCCGAATAGTGCCAGCGTGTGATACGTCGAAAGACGTTCATGCTGTAAAGGGCCGCTGCCTCAGTTTCCCGAGGGTTCAGTGTTTGGGCCTGCACCCCCGAGCCTGGATGAGTGGGGCCTAGAGCTATGTGAAAGCTTCTGAGATCACCAGGCAGGCGTGCAACCATGGAGCCGGGAGCAGCACCGGGGAGACTGGAGGCAGGCCAACCTTCGGGAGTCTGCGGTCAACAGTTCCAGGGCAAGAATCCCATCACTGGACCCCGGTTGGCTTCTCGGCCTCTCTGCCGGGTGGTGTGTAGGCAGCATACCCTCCCCACCAAGGATGAGCTCTGCGTGGGGCGTTGGCCCATCTTTTTACAGATCGGGAAATCGAGGCCAGAGAGACGGAGGTTTGCCCCCGGTCATAGAACAAGTGAAGACCAGTGCTGGGGCTCCTGCGTCCCTCCCCAGACCTGCGCGGTAACGCGGGCACCTCGGAGTCAGGAGGAGGGGGAGACGAGCGAAGAAGAGAAGGCGAAGGTGAACAGAACCTTCAGATTCCGCTCGGAGGGAGACAGCAGAAACTAATGAGAACTCTGCAGGACGCAACAAAGCTGGGAGAGGCCTTTGAATGGCTTCGAGGGAAGGGACTACGGGGCAGTCAAGGACACGCACAGCCTACCTCTGTGAGGGCGGGGGGGGGGGAGACGCAATTAGCGGTGGGGAAGCGGCCGCCAAGCCTCTCTCCAAACAGACGCGACACAAGGGCCTTGCTCCCCGCCTGTTGACCTCAACCAATCTTATCAAGGCGCAGCCTGTAAGAACCGAAGGCTGTCATTTGGAGATGGAACGTCCAGTCCTTCTTGGGTCAGCCGGGGCCAACCTGGTCTCGTTTGAAAGTAACCGAGACAGGCTCTGGGCAAGTTACGCGACAGGGCATTGAGGTTCTCTCAGACTCAAGTGGGGACGGGAGATCTGGCCTCAGAAACAGGGTGGAAGTGAGGGGGTGGCGGGCCAGACCGAAGGGAGCCACGTGTGCGCCAGCCTGGACAGTTTTGGGGGGTGCCGCCAGAGCCAGGCCGACAGTCCCTTCTCCCATGGCATCCCTCCAGGAATCACGTGGGAGTGTGAGCAGAGGCCCCACACCCATTGCCGGGCGGCCCAGGGAAAGATAACGTCATTCTCAAGGACCAAGGGCAGTCACCAGGAATTTTCTTCCTGCCGAGACAATACTCGATGTGGGAGAGGTGCCCTCAGCCTGCTCCCTGTCGCCCCAATCCAGGTGATATTAGGAACTGGGTCTTGGGTGCTCAAAACCCAGCAAATATTCCGCGTGGCTTTCATTTGGAAGGACCACAGAGGAGAGCCACCTGTCCACCATCACCAGTGACCCAGTGCCTCAGCCCTGCTAATGGTTTAATTATATGTCTCCTTTCCGAGGGCCTGTGTCTGAAGTTGGAGGGTTCTGGAGAGAGCACGGGTTGGGTGTGGCTTCGTTCTGAGTGAGCTGCATTGCCTCCCCGAGCACTGAAGGGCTGTGGTGCTCCACGGCAGGTCCTCCCTTCCCCTCCGCTCGGGGTCTGCCTGGAAGAAGTCCTTCCTGCGTGGGGACTGGGTGGCTATGGCATAAACTGGGCGTAGCTGTGAGGTGGACCCTTGGGTGTCCCAGGTGGCGGGGAAGGGTGGGGAGTAGTGGCAGCAGGTGCCCAGCTGTGGAAGGAGGTGGCTCCTGTTGACATGGCTGACCCAATGTCTGGAGCGTGCCGAGATGAGAGATGGGAGGGAGCTGGGGAGCGCTGACCCTGGGAACCCCTCCCCCCCCCCAGTGGCCCCATCGCAGTCCTCCAGCGGTCCTCCTCCCTCCCACCCTCCCGCTCTCCCTCCTCTCCCAGGGGCTCAGGCTTTCATCTCAGCTGCAGCAATATCTGCTCAGGCAATCGTCTCTCCCCGTCCGCTTTCCTCTGGCAGCTTGTCGCTGTTCACTCTGCAACCAGGACATATTTAAAAGAGAGAAACTTTAAATTAAGTTTGGGAGAGTTTAAATGAAAGAAAACAAACCCTCACTATTATCACAGGTAAGAAAAAAAAAAAAGCTTCTGGCTCCTGGTGGGGAATTACGGGCTTTCCTTCATCTTGGAGCCAGGAAAAAAAAAAAAAAAATCATGAAGTTTTTTTCGTTTCCCTCACCCCCCTGCCCCCCAGGTGCCAGGTTAATTGAATAGGAGGCCCGTCTGTATCAAAGCTGCCGAGTACCGGTCCAGCTCTGGAGGACAAGGTTCCTCCTTGCATGCACTCACGCAGAGCTCAGAGGCTCTGCAGGGTGAGAGGGAAGAGGGTTCTTTGATTTCAGCACCCTAGGCCTCTCCTTGGGGGGAGGGGAGGTGGGCTTGGAAGGAAGGAAGGAAGGAAGGAAGGAAGGAAGGAGGCAAGCTTGGCCTCCACCTGTAGGCTACCTGGGCCTGGGAGGGGAGGGGCTATCCTGATCATCTGGGTGAGGGGTTCCCCGGAAAGCCAGGCTCTAATGGGTTCCCCCATGTGCTCATCCCTGTCCAGGGTGCTGCTGAGGAAGCATGAAAGAAGGGGGCAGGTTTCATGGATCGCTCCATTTCTTCCTGCACCCATGGCCTTCCCCATTCCCGGGGGCGGGGGGAGGGGGGGCGGGGGTGGTGGTGGAGGCTGGGCTGGAGCTGGAGGACAAAGACATTTGTCAGCACCGTGCTGGGATATGGAGCTTGACCATGCCAGGGATAGAGCTTCAAGCCTTCCACTAGGTTACTCCTCTGTCTCTTCCTCCCTTGGTTTTAGGCTCTTGGGAGCACAGACCTCTTGGGCTCATCTTGGATGGGCATCTCTAGAGCATCCGATGTAGGGAGACGATCCTGAGGCTGCCCCTCCCCGGCAGGACAGGGGGTGCGTGGTCAGGCTGGCTCTGCTCCGGCCATTGGGAAAACTGTTCATCCTCCTCTTTTTTCCACATCTCTTTTCCTGTCTGTGGTGAGATTTAGGAGGCAGGGATTTGGGGTGCGAATGCGGCAAGACGTGCCAAACGACACTGTTGGACCTGTTCACTGTTGTCAGCCTCGGGCTGGCCTGTAAGTGGACTTCGCCCCCTGGGCCCCCTGCGGTTGGTCCTCCTGGGCCCTCAGACGGCAGCTGGGGTTTGGGGCTGAAGTCTCAGTACTTGGGGAAGCCCCTCTGTACCCCCTCTGGCCTAGCCTATGGTGACAGCTGGCTGCTAGGGGTTCAGAGGCTATGTCTCTACAGTCTGTCTGAAATTTAGTTCCTATGACGTGAGCACCCGCTATGGGCCATGTTCAGTCCTAGGAGCTTCACTGACGTTGTCTCTCTCTTTGTTACGGAGGGAAGTTTATAAAACATAAACTAGGTTACAAACACATTCCCCTATGTCTTTTAAAATATTTGTCAAGTTTATTTCACAGATCGCGTTCTTAATTCATCTGAGATCTGGTTTTGTGCATGATACGAGGTAAGAATCTACCTTTATTTACTTTCCAGATGGCGATCAGATGAACTCAACGTGACTTACATTTTCTTCACTTATGTTTTTAAAAGTTTATTTATTTATTTTGAAAGAGAGAAGGAGAGAGAGAGAGAGAGAGAGAGAGAGAGAGAGAACATGCATGTGTGAACAAGCAGGGGAGGAGCAGAAAGAGAGGGAGAGAGAATACCAGGCAGGCTCCAAGGTGTCAGCACAGAGTCCAACACGGGGCATGAACCCATGAACCATGAGATCGTGACCTGAGCTGAAACCAAGAGTCCACGTTTAACCAACTGAGCCACCTAGGCACCCCTTTCTTCCCTTATTTAAACAGCCACCTTTATCTTATGCTAAATTCATGTAGCCTTTACTTTAATATGCATT
>NW_024419690.1:0-9198 GCF_014898765.1 Herpailurus yagouaroundi
AGGTTAGAGTGGGAGAGAGCCAAAGCATAAGAGACTGTTGAGAACTGAGAGCAAACAGGGTTGATGGGGGGTGGGAGGGAGGAGAGGGTGGGTGACGGGTATTGAGGAGGGCACCTTTTGGGATGAGCACTGGGTGTTTTATGGAAACCAATTTGACAATAAATTTCATATATAAATAAAAAAAAAAGAAAACAAAAGAAAAAAGGAAAAAAAAAAAAAAAAAAGAGTTGGACGCTCAACCAACTGAGCCACCAGGGGCCCCATGGCTGTTTGTTTTCTTATTGTTGAGTTTCAAGAATTCTTTTTATATTTTGAATAACAGTCCTTCATCAGGTAAGTCTCCTGCAAATACTTTCTCCCAGTCTGTGGCTTGTCTTCTCACTCTCTTGATATTGTCTTCTACAGAGCAGAAGTTTTTTTTTTTAATTTTAATGAAGTCCAGCTTATCAATTGTTTTTGTTCATGGATCATGTCTTTGATGTTGTATCTAAAAAGGCATCACTATATCTAAGATGTTAGCTGTGGACTTGTCAAATATGGACGTTACTATATTGAGGTACATCTCTACATTCACTTTCTTTAGAGTTTTTATCATAAATAGCTATTTAATTTTGTCAAATGCTTTTTCTACATCTATTAAGATGATATGATTTTCTCCTATGTTATCTTCTGGTTTTATAGTCTTGTGTTTTCATTTAAGTCTATGATCCATTTTGAGTTCATTTTTTTGAATAATTTTCCATACATATATAGGTATACATATATATACCATAATTTCTTTACCCATTCATCTACCAATGGAAACTTCAGTTACCTCCATATCTTGCCTACTGTAAATAATAGTGTAATGAACATGAAGGTGTGTATATCTTTTCAAGTTAGTGTTTTTGTTTTCTTCAGATAAATACCCAGAAGTGGAATTACTAGACCATATGATATTTCTATTTTTAATTTTTTGAGAAAACTCCATACTGTTTCCCACAGTAGCTGCACCAATTTACATTCCCAAAGACAGTGCACAAGAGTTCCCTTTTATTCAACACTTGATATTTCTAGTTTTTTTTGACTAGCCATTTAGACTGCTATGAGGTGATATCTCATTGCGGCTCTGATTTGCATTTCCCAAATGATTTGTGATGTAGAGCATCTTTTCATGTACCTGTTGACCATGTATCTGTATGCCTTGGCTAGAAAAATGTCTTTTCATACCTTCTGCTCTTTTTTTAAATCAATTTTTTTTGCTATTGTATGAGTCCTATATATGTTTTCTATATTAGTTCCTTATCAGATTCATGATTTGCAAATATTTTCTCCTTGTCAGTAGGCTGCATTTTAATTTTTTTATGATTTCCTTTTTTGTGTAGAAGCTTTTTGTTTGATGTTGTCCCACTTGTTTATTTTTGCTTTTGTTGCTTTTTATTTGGGTGTCAGGTTTAAAAAATCATCACTAACACCTCTGTCAAGGAAATAACCACCTCTGTTTTTTTGTTTTTTTTTTTTAGTAGTTTTACAGTTTCAGGTCTTATATTCAAGCCTTTAACCCATTTTGAGTTAATTTTTGTTTTTTGTGTGTGTAAGACAGTGGTCAGTTTCATTTTTTTGCATGCGGTTATCTAATTTTCCCACCATCATTTATGAAGAGAATATATTTCCCCATTGTATATTCTTGCATACTTTGTCATAAATTACTTGGCTGTATATACATAAGTTTATTTCTGGGCTCCTTATTCTATTCCATTGATCTATGTGCCTGATTTCATGCCAGTACAATACCATTTTAAGTACTATAGCTTTGTAAGATAGTTTGAAATTAGGGAAGAGGATGCCTCTGGCTTTGCTGTTCTTTCTCAAGACCGCTTTGGCTATTTGGGGTCTTTTATGGCTCCATACAAATTTTAGGATTGTGGGTTCTACTTCTATGAAAGATGCCGTTGGATTTTGACAGGGATTACATTCAATATGGACATTGCTTTGGATAGTATGAACATTTTAACAATATTTTTTTTTCCAATCCATGAGCAGGGAATATCTTTTCACTTATTTGTGCTTTCTTCAATTTGTTTTATTAATGTCTTATAGTTATCAAAATACACAAGTTTCACCTCCTTGGTTAACTATATTCGAAGGTACTTTATTCTTTTTGATAAAATTTAAATGGAATTGTTTTATTAATTTCTCTTTCTCATAGTTCATTATTAGTGTTCAGAAATGCAACAAATTCTCTTGTAGACTGATTTTGTATCCTGCCACGTTACTGAATTAATTACTGCCACTAAAGGCTTTTTGATGGAGTCTTTAGGGTTTTCTATATATAATATCATGTCATCTGCAAATAGAAAAACTTTTACTTCTTTTCTGATTTGGAAGCCTTTTATTTCTTTTTTCCTGACTATTGGTCTGGCTAGAATTTTCAATACTATGTTGAATAAAAGTGGTGAGAATGTGAATTGTATTATTCCTGAACTTAGAGGAAAACTTTTGGCTCTTCACTCTTGAGTATGATGTTAGCTGTGGGCTTGTCATATACATCCTTTATTGTATTGAGGTATGTTCCCTCTGTACCTACTTTGTTGAGAGATTTTATCATAAATAGATGTTTAATTTTGTTAAATGCTTTTTCTCCATTTTTGCAATGACTGTTAGGATTTTTAATATTTTATTTTGTTAATGTAGTGTATACTGACTGATTTGTGGGTTTTGAACCATTCATGTACCCCTCAAATAAATCCCACTTGATCAGGGTATGTAATCCTTTTAATGTATTGATGATTTTCAGTCTGCTAATACTTTGTTGAGGATTTTTGCATCCATGTTTATCAAGGATATTGGGTTAGAATTATCTTCTCTTGTGGCATTCTTTCTGGTTTAGGTATCAGGGTAATGTTTTCCCGGGAAAATCAGTTTGGAAAAGTTCCCTCCTCTTCTATTTTTTGGAAGAGTTTGAGAAGAATTGATATTAGTTTTTCTTTGAATATATGCGATATATTTCTTTGAATGTATTCTTTGAATACATGGGAAGCCCTCTGTTCTGGACTTTGTTTCTCAGGAGGTTTTTATTGCTGATTCAATATCCTCACTTAGTAATCAGTCTATTCAGGTTTTTCTGTTGCATCATAATTTAGTCTTGGTAGGTTATATGTTTCTACAAATTTATCCATTTCTTCCAGCTTGTCCAATTTGTCAGTATATGATCATTCATAGTAGTTTCTTAGGATCCTTTGTATTTCCATTGTAATACCTCTTTTATTTCTGATTTTATTTATTAGAGTCCTCTCGTTTATTCTTGGTGAGTCTAGCTGAAAGTCTATCAATTTTATTAATATTTTTTAAAAAAACAGCTCTTAGTTTCATTGATCTTTTCTATTGTCTTCTTAGTCTCTGTTTTGTTCATTTGGCTCTTTTTTATTTCCTTCTTTCTATTAACATTGGGCTTTGTTCTTTTTCTAGTTTCCTGAATTGTAAAGTTATGTTGTTTGGGATTTTTGTTTTTTGAGGTAGGCATTTATGCTAAGAACTTCCCTCTAAAAACTGCTTTTCCTTCATTCTATAAATGTTGGAATGTTTCATTTCCATTTTCATTTGTCTCAAGGTATTTTTTATTGCTCTCTTGATCCACTGGTTTTGCAATAGCATGTTGTTTAATCTCCACGTATTTGTTAATTTTCCAGTCTTCTTCATGTAATTAATTTCTAGTTTCATACCTTTGTGGTTGAACAAGATGCTTTACATGATTTCAATCCTCTTAAATGTATTAAGACTTCTGTGGTCTAACATATGATCTATTTTGGAAAATATTCCCTGTACACTTGAGAAGAATGTGTATTCTGTTGCTTTGGGGTCGAATATTCTTTAAATATCTGTTAAGTCCATCTGTTCTAAGCATCATTTAAGGCCAATGTTTCCTTATTGATTTTCTGTCTGGATGATCTATCCATTGTTATAAGTGGGCTATTAAACTATCCCACTATTATTATATTGCTGTGTATTTCTCCCTTTAGGTTGGTTAATATTTGCTCTATATATTCAGGTGCTCCTGTATTAGGTTCACAGATATTCACAAATGTTATATCTTCTTTTTGGATTGGCTCTTTTATCATTATGTAACAGCCTTCTTTTTCTCTTGTTACAGTCTTTGTTTTAAAGTCTGTTTTGACTGATACAAACATAGCTACTCCAGCTTTCTTTTAGTTTCCATTTTCATGGAATATCTTTTTTCTGTCACTTTCCTTTTAGTCTGTGTATGTCCTTACATCTAAAAGGATTTTCCTAGGGGTGTCTGGGTGTTCAGTTGGTTAAGTCTCCAACGTCAGCTCAGGCCATGGTCTCACATCAGGTCATGATCTCACATTTCCTGAGTTCGAGCCCTACACTGCTTATGCAGACAGATCACAGCCTGGAGCCTGGTTTTGTATTCTGTGTCTCCCTCTTTCTCTGCCCCTCCCCCACTCACACTCTTCTCTCTCTCTAAAATAAACATTTTTTAAAAATAAATAAATAAATAATAAAGTGAATCTCTTGGAGGCAGTATTATAAAGAGGAGGGTCTTGCTTTTTAGCCTGCTCAGCCACTCTATGCCTTTTGATTGAAGCATTTAGCCCACTTACTTTTAAGGTAATTATTGATAGGTATGTGCTTTTTGCTATTTTGTTTCTGTAGTTCCTCTCCTCCTTTTCTTCTACTCTCTCTTCCTTTGTGGTTTGATGACTTTCTTTTATAGTATGCTTATGCTCCTTTTCTCTTTATCTTTTGTGTATTTGCTATAAAGTTTTGCTTTGTGGTTACCATGGGGTTTATATATAACAACTTAAATCTATAACAGTCTACTTTAGACTAATAACAACTTAAGTTTGATCCCATGATGAAATTCAACATTACTACTCATGCCCCCACTCTGTTTTATGTTTTTGATGTCACATTTTACATCTTTTTAGCTCGTGCATCCTTTAACTAATTTTGCAATCATTATTATTTTACCACTTTTGTCTTTTAACCTTCATATTAGGTTTATAAGTGATTGATCCACTGCCTTTACTATATAATTATTTTCCAGTGATAATTATTCTTTCATATGTGTTCTTATTACTAATTAGCACTCTTTCTTTTTAGCTTAAAGAAGTACTTTTAGCATTTCTTGAGAAGCTGGTATAATGGTGATTAACTCCTTTAACTTTTGCTTGTCTGGAAAATTCTATTTCTCCTTTACTTCTTTTTTTTATGCTTATTTATTTAAGATAGAGAGAGAGGGCATGAGAGGAGGAGGGGCAGAAAGAGAGGGAAAGAATCATAAGCAGGCTCTGTGCTGTGAGGCGAGAGTCCAATGAGGGCTTGATCTTATGTACTGTGAGATCATGACCTGAGCTGAAACCAAGAGTTGGATGCTTGAGGCACCCCTATTTCTCCTTTACTTCTAAATGATAACTTTGCTGGGTAGAGTATTCTTGGTTGAAAGGTTTTTTCCTAACACTTTGAATATATCATACTCTTATTTTCTAACAAGCAACATTTGTATTGCAAACAACATTTCTGTTAAAAAGTCTTCTGACAGTCTTGTGGGCGTTCCTCTGTATATGACAAGTTGTTTTTCTCTTGCTACTCTTCCTATTCTCTCCTTCTCTTAAGCTTTTGACATTTTAACTACAGTGTATGTTGCAGGTCTCTTTGTGTTCTTTTTATTCAAAATTCTCTGGGATTTCTGAATCTAGATGTCTATTTCCTTCTCTCTCTCTCTCTCTCTCTCTCTCTCTCTTTCCTGCTGACTGGGTGAGTTCCACTGCTTGTCTTCGAGTTTACTGATCTTTTCTTCTGCTTCATCGCATTTGATATTGAACCCCTCTAGTATATTTTTAGTTCAGTTATTGCATTCTTCAGCTCTGTGACTTCTGTCTGGTACTTTCTGGTACTATGTTTTCTATCTCTATCAAAGTTCTATGTTTATCCATTCTTTAGTTCAATGGGCATATTTCTGATTATTACTTTGAACTCTTTATCAGGTAAATTACTTACTTCTTTTCATTAAGGTTTGTTTTTTTTCCTAAGGTTTTATTTTGTTCTTTAATCTGGAACATAGTTGTCTGTCTCTTGACTTTGCTTGATTCCATGTTGATTTCTATACTGTAGATGAAACATCCACCACTCCTAGTCTTAAAGAAATTGTCTCAGGTAGGACATGAAACTTGTCATTCAAGCCTGACTCTGTTCTTGGTTGTCTCTTAAAATTTTGTGCTCCTCCAAGTAGTCTATTATATTTTTCATAGCCCCCAGTAGTTGAGGATGTTCTGAGTCTTATCAGTGTCACAAAGGGGAGGATTTCAGTACCTGAATTCAGGCTGACTAGAAGCCAGACCTCAGACATCAGGTTTTTAAGGTATGCAAATAAAAACTGTTCTGGAAGATGGCGGCGTAGGAGGACGCTGGGCTCACCGCGCGTCCTGCTGATCACTTAGATTCCACCTACACCTGCCTAAATAACCCAGAAAACCACCAGAGGATTAGCAGAACGGAGTCGCCGGAGCCAAGCGCAGACGAGAGGCCCACGGAAGAGGGTAGGAAGGGCGGCGAGGCGGTGCGCGCTCCACGGACTGGCGGGAGGGAGCCGGGGCGGAGGGGCGGCTCGCCGGCCAAGCAGAGCCCCCAAGTCTGGCTTGCAAAAAGCGGAGGGGCCTGACGGACTGTGTTCCGACAGCAAGCGCGACTTAGCGGCTGGGAGGTCATAAGTTAACAGCTCTGCTCAGAAAGCGGGAAGGCTGGAGGACAAAGGGAAGGAAAGCTGCTGAGCCCCCGGACGACAGAGCTCAGTTTGGTGGGGAACAAAGGCGCTCGCCAGCGCCATCTTCCCCGCCCATCCCCCAGCCAAAATCCCAAAGAGAACCAGTTCCTGCAAGGGAACTTGCTCCCTCCGCGCAAACACCCAACTCTGCGCTTCTGCGGAGCCAAACCTCCGGCAGCGGATCTGACTCCCTGCTGCTGCCACAGGGCCCCTCCTGAAGTGGATCACCTAAGGAGAAGCAAGCTAAGCCTGCCCCTCCTGCCCCTGTGCACCTTGCCTACCCACCCCAGCTAAGATGCCAGATCCCCAGCATCACAAGCCTGGCAGTGTGCAAGTAGCCCAGACAGGCCACCCCACCCCACAGTGAATCCCGCCCCTAGGAGAGGGGAAGAGAAGGCACGCACCAGTCTGACTGTGGCCCCAGCGGTGGGCTGGGGGCAGACATCAGGTCTGACTGTGGCTCCGCCCACCAACTCCAGTTATACACCACAGCACAGGGGAAGTGCCCTGCAGGTCCTCACCACGCCAGGGACTATCCAAAATGACCAAGCGGAAGAATTCCCCTCAGAAGAATCTCCAGGAAATAACAACAGCTAATGAGCTGATCAAAAAGGATTTAAATAATATAACAGAAAGTGAATTTAGAATAATAGTCATAAAATTAATCGCTGGGCTTGAAAACAGTATAGCTGACAGCAGAGAATCTCTTGCTACAGAGATCAAGGGACTAAGGAACAGTCACGAGGAGCTGAAAATCGCTTTAAACGAAATGCATAACAAAATGGAAACTACCACAGCTCGGATTGAAGAGGCAGAGGAGAGAATAGGTGAACTAGAAGATAAAGTTATGGAAAAAGAGGAAGCTGAGAAAAAGAGAGATAAAAAAATCCAGGAGTATGAGGGGAAAATTAGAGAACTAAGTGATACACTAAAAAGAAATAATATACGCATCATTGGTATCCCAGAGGAGGAAGAGAGAGGGAAAGGTGCTGAAGGGGCACTTGAAGAAATAATAGCTGAGAACTTCCCTGAACTGGGGAAGGAAAAAGGCATTGAAATCCAAGAGGCACAGAGAACTCCCTTCAGACGTAACTTGAATCGATCTTCTGCACGACATATCATAGTGAAACTGGCAAAATACAATGATAAAGAGAAAATTCTGAAAGCAGCAAGGGGTAAACGTGCCCTCACATATAAAGGGAGACCTATAAGACTCGTGACTGATCTCTCTTTTGAAACTTGGCAGGCCAGAAAGAGTTGGCACGAGATTTTCAGTGTGCTAGACAGAAAAAATGTGCAGCCGAGAATCCTTTATCCAGCAAGCCTGTCATTTAGAATAGAAGGAGAGATAAAGGTCTTCCCAAACAAACAAAAACTGAAGGAATTTGTCACCACTAAACCAGCCCTACAAGAGATCCTAAGGGGGACCCTGTGAGACAAAGTACCAGAGACATCACTACAAGCATAAAACATACAGACATCACAATGACTCTAAACCCATATCTTTCTATAATAACACTGAATGTAAATGGATTAAATGCGCCAACCAAAAGACATAGGGTATCAGAATGGATAAAAAAACAAGACCCATCTATTTGCTGTCTACAAGAGACTCATTTTAGACCTGAGGACACCTTCAGATTGAGAGTGAGGGGATGGAGAACTATTTATCATGCTACTGGAAGCCAAAAGAAAGCTGGAGTAGCCATACTTATATCAGACAAGCTAGACTTTAAATTAAAGGCTGTAACAAGAGATGAAGAAGGACATTATATAATAGTGACAGGGTCTGTCCATCAGGAAGAGCTAACAATTGTAAATGTCTATGCGCCGAATACCGGAGCGCCCAAATATATAAAACAATTACTCATAAACACAAGCAACCTTATTGATAAGAATGTGGTAATTGCAGGGGACTTTAACACCCCACTTACAGAAATGGATAGATCATCTAGACACACGGTCAATAAAGAAACAAGGGCCCTGAATGAGACATTGGATCAGATGGACTTGACAGATATATTTAGAACTCTGCATCCCAAAGCAACAGAATATACTTTCTTCTCGAGTGCACATGGAACATTCTCCAAGATAGATCATATACTGGGTCACAAAACAGCCCTTCATAAGTTTACAAGAATTGAAATCATACCATGCATACTTTCAGACCACAATGCTATGAAGCTTGAAATCAACCACAGAAAAAAGTCTGGAAAACCTCCAAAAGCATGGAGGTTAAAGAACACCCTACTAACGAATGAGTGGGTCAACCAGGCAATTCGAGAAGAAATTAAAAAATACATGGAAACAAACGAAAATGAAAATACAACAATCCAAACACTTTGGGACGCAGCGAAGGCAGTCCTGAGAGGAAAATACATTGCAATCCAGGCCTATCTCAAGAAACAAGAAAAATCCCAAATACAAAATCT